>NW_028292583.1:11400305-11583575 GCF_029948245.1 Actinia tenebrosa
CCATTTTATTCATTTTTACTCTCTCTCATCATTAGATTTTTTATTTCGTTTCCAAAATCTATTTGTGTTAGTTTCGATTTCCCTAATATTCCATGCTATTGAAAAGTTCTTGGTTTTAGTTGTTTGTATCCTCGCGAAAATCTAACGCATCGGCCTTTGATTCCCTTTGGAATTTTTCTCGTTTTAATCTTTCTGAATACAATAATTATCTGTGCTATCAGACTGACATCTTATCTGCATCCATCCATGCTTCCCTTCCTTCCTTCCTCCCTTCCTTTCTTTCATCTATTCATTCGTTTATTTATTTTTTATCTAAGCAATGCTTTCTCTTCATTTCAAAGGTTTTTGCGGTTTGCAACTCTAGCAGAAGCACGTAAAGCTGTTTCTTGTATGAATGGACGTATCCTCGGCAACAGACATGTTTTGGTGGAAATTTCGGCCGAAACACGCGAAAATCTCAACGTCAAAGAAGAAAAAGAGGTTATCTGTGATGGTAAGTTTCGTCAAGAGCACCCATTCTAATTTATATTGAGCTCCAGAGGCTCTCTCGTTCCAGTGCTTCTCGTAATCTTCGTTACCGCGAAAGAACGAAACCAATTTCACCCCCACAATCCTGTGCGCCTTGTAGCCGGTCATTAGTCTTTATTAGTCGCTTTTGAATAGACCCTTTTCGAGTTCCAAATTACCGCTGTGTTTCTTGATTACAGACTCATTTGCTCAGGCTAAGCCTCGAATCAGTGTCTAATTACTCGCAAATACCAACGGTAAAGTAAAGAATGCACAAGTTTAACAATACGAACACTTTGAAACTTGACGGACCTTGACTGGAACACGTGAATATTCTGCACAAACTCGAGGCTAAGCCTGAGTAAATGAGTCTGTAATCAAGAAACACAGCGGTAATTTGGAACTCGAAAAGGGTCTATTCAGAAAGGTGACTTTTAGCAATGCAATGTAGGAGATTTTCTGATATATACAATGGTGGTGAAAATCATTGAATAAATGAAAACCATCTAGTACTAAAATGTTATACGTTTCTCCTGCCTCAGCTAATGACAGGCTTCTCAGAAAGGAATATCCAAGTGTTCGTCGTCGTTCGGTGCCTGACAACCAAGAGGATTTCATCCAGTCGAAACTTCTTCAATCACTTGCAAAGCTCAAGTCAGACCAGGCCAGTGTTGTAAGTGCGGGCTGTAAAGATAGTGAAGGTAAGTAATTTGTACACTAACCATTAATACACTCCGCTTCTCACCCCTCTTCCATCGGGGAGCGGTCGTACACAGGCTACGCTTTAAACACGGCAGGGATTTTTGTATGACCTTGAAGCATCATCGAATTGGAATTTAGTTCGTTAGGCTTTGTCGAGGGAAGAAAACTGGAGAACTCGGAGAAAAACCCTCGAAGCCAGACAAAAAGCTATAAAACTCTTTATTACATTTGAAATCGAATCTGAGACCCCAGAGGTCCCTACCACCATATATGATCTCTTTTTTTGTCCCCCCTTAAGTAAGTCACATCTCATGTGCCCTTTTTTGGTTTAGAGAGTAACGGCCCATCATTTCTCGACAAACTAGAAGAAATCCTAAAGAAGGTTATGAAAGAATTCCCAGGTGAGACTACCACCAGACCCACTGCGGACGAGGGACCTGTTTGTACCATAACATTAGAAGATATGCGGCAAGACTCACTGGAAGCATCCAAGAACACTCAAAGTTTAGAGTCACCACCTATGAATGGTGTTAATCACTCGCCTATAAATAGTGAGCACTCGTTTGTAAAACCAGTGGACACTTCTGTTGCCTTTGTTCCAGGGCCCATAGGTTTGGATAATGGCTTCACTCAAAGTCCAGGGTCACCGCCTATGAATGGCAATAATCACTCGCCTATAAATAGTGAGCACTATGCGAAACCAGTAGACAATTCCATTACCTTTCTCCCAAAATCCAAGGGCTTGGATATGCGACAGGACACGTGGCAAAACTCACTGGAAACACCGAAAAGTACTCGAAGCGTAAGGTCACCGCCTATGAATGGCGAGCACTCGTTTGTAAAACCAGTAGACACTTCCGTTGCCTTTGTTCCAGAGTCCATAGGTTTGGATAATGGCTTCCCTGAATCACAGTCAGAACAATCTATGCATATCAAAAGTGCTATCTTTCCGGTTGAAACTTGGAAGGCTGACACCCATTCCAGTAGCGCATTGCCTTTAACTAAGTCTACCTTATCTGGGGATGATCTTCGTTTGCAAGAATTAAAAATATCTGAGAGGCAAAACCACGATACCAATAGTTCTTCACTTGACCCTTATGTGTTATCTAAGATGAGAGACATTCCTTGTCAGGATGTACGGTGTAGAAGTCAGGAGACAAGTCCCATAGTTCAAAGTAGAAAATCACCAGTTGCCAAACAGGTATCTCCTGTAAGCAGAACTGGAGAAGATTTGATCAATGTTAATGGCAGCCATCAAGAAGGGTGGTTTAGAAGCGAACCAAGTCCCATAGTTCACAGTGAAAGATTACCAATTGCCAACCAGGTTTCTTGTGTAAGCAGGACTGCAGAAGCGTTGATTAACAGTGATGGTATCAATGAAGAGATGAGAAACCATGAGACAAGTCCCATAGGTCACAGTGAAAGATCACCACTTACCAACCAGGTATCTCGTGAGAGCAGGACTGAAGAACTGTTGATTAACAGTGATGGTACCAATGAAGGGATTAGAAATCTTAAGACAAGTCCTATAGGTCACAGTGAAAGATCGCCACTTACCAACCAGGTATCTCGTGAGAGCAGGACTGGAGAAGCGTTGATTAACAGTGATGGTACAAATGAAGAGATGAGAAACCATGAGACAAGTCCCATAGGTCAAAGTGAAAGATCACCAGTTGCCAACAGGGTTTCTCTTATGAGCAGGACTTACGCTGCGATGGAAGCACAACTCAAAGCACACACGCCTTCAAGTTCAAAAGATAACGACTCACCAATTATAAGTAGCTTCAATTCCCAAAGACAAACATCCAGTAGCACAGTGAAGGAAAACATAAAAGCTACTAATGGTAATAGTGGCCACGGTCTTTCTTTCCAAGAGCAAATATCTCATATAGACGATGGATCTGGAAGAGATCCTAAAGATACACAACACTTAGCTCCAGATAATGTTATGACTTCTACAGAGATCACCCAGGATTCCACACGAAGAAGGCAGCATTCACATAATGGAGAAAACACGGAATTGAAAGGAAGGGAGGTTAGTTTTTCTTCCTTGGATGAAGAACGAGGGGATGATACCAGAATGCTAGTACAGACACACGAATCAAATGGACATAAGCTCTGCGAAACAGATTCTTTGAACGAAGAGAAAGATGAAGACAGGAAAGATATGGAAGGAATTTCTCCACAACGGACACCAGATCTGGAGCAATACCAACCAAAATATCAACAGGAACAACTGCCATTGCAACAAGAACACCTTTCATTTAAGCAACGTTCTGTGCATGACCTTCAGGTACGTCTGTGTTTCATTTAAATCGTTGTTTTACAAGGGTAGCACTTAATGGCCAATGGCTAACAAACCTTTGCCCCTCGATCCGTTATCAAATTGGAATTTAGTTGATTTTTACGGAAGGAACCTCGCAGCATAGGAGATAACCAACTAGAAACTCTACTCACATCAAGGGCGGATCCAGGGGGGCAAAGGGCGGGCTGAGGGGCTGAGCCCCCCTTCAGCAGAAAACAAAAAACAAAAAACAAAACTGAAGAATTAGATGCTTTTTTTATTGTTTTCCGTTGTGTTGACGGAAGAAACTCAATTAGCCCCCCTAAACTCAATTAGCCCCCCCTAAAATGTTGGCTGGATCCGCCGTTGCACATATACACTTATTTCAATAAAGTTAGTCACCAAAAAACCTAGAAAGCTGAGATCACTAAGGATCATGGGAAACTTTTAATATCAAACAAGTAAATCTTTTGATACAATTTGCAGCTTGAGGATGCCCAGAAGAGGTGAGACTGTAACTGGTAAAAGATCTAAAATCCATCAACAGTTATCAAAGCGGTTGAAACATGTAAACTGTAACTACCCATAATCCTTGTTGGTCTCAGCTTTGTAGCTTTTCAGGCGACTAACTTTATTGAAATAAGTGTATATGATAGCGAATCCAAAAATAAAACCCTGGTCGCACTGGTGAGGGGCGAGCACTCTCACCGCTACAACACCCGTAGTTTCTATTAGATTCCTTTGGATTAACGTCCTACGCTTTTGATACATATTATTACGTATTGAATTATTTATAGAGAAAATTTTTAAGGGGTATTTTTCCTTTGTGATGATAATAATTTTTTTTTTACAATAACTTACAAATTTCTCGCGCGCTGATTGGTTTTTTTTTATCATCAATAAGAGGACAGACAGATAAAGCTGACGTCAACGAGCGCGTGCTCTTTCCGTTGGTTGTTTTGCTCGCTAAAAATGAGAATTTTTTATCGTTTTTGTTATTGTAAAAAACAAATTGACATCAGATTTTTATGCTTTATCAGCTTTGTCAGCTTTATCTGTCTGTCCTCTTATCGATGATAAAAAATAACCAATCAGCGCGCGAGAAATTTGTAAGTTATTGTAAAATTGTTAAATAGACAACGTTGTAAAGTGCTCTGGATTTGTTTTTAGTTGAAGCTTGGGGAAATTATAAAGGAGAACGAACGCCTTCACTCCGCGCTACCAGAACACTATAAAGACAAGAACACAAGTGGAATGTACCCGGACAAAGAGATGTAAGAAGCACAATATTGCAAGTATTGCTGGGTTTCACTTGATATCATTTTCCGTCTGTTGTGCAGAATGTCCATCAGCTGAATCACAAGTTTCCAACAGAATTCTTTCTGGCTTGACAGCACATGGTAGTCAATGTTCGACCACCATTTGGAGCAGATAATGAGATTTTTAAAAAGACTTTTATAAGTTCATTGAAACCCAGCAATTGATGTGAAAATATCTATAGCATACCCTTTAATGATTTACGGTCATTTTTACCGATGAGATGGCAAACCATGAGGGGTATTCTACTGATCATAAAACTTAAAATTAACTGTAAATTTACAGCTTTGTTTTTTATCAAACAGGTTAAACCTAGAGGAGTCGATCCACATTTACGAAGTTGAATACCAGCGTGAAATGGAGGTTGCAGTAGCCAGGTCCGTATGACTAAAGCTAACATTGCGCGCAATGTTACAGGCAATCAATGTTGCGAGCCCTGCCACACGACGCAGTTTGTTGCATGCAATGTTGCTGAAGTAGAGAATGATCCTACTTAAGCAATGTTGCGCGCAATGTTGCAACGTGTGTTTGCGCCTTAACACTTGCAGTACGAGCAGAAATATGCTTCATAGGCAAAGGAAGTTGTGCATTGCTCAGCAGTTGTCTTTCCTCACACCTGTTGAGTCTGTGCAAAAATATTACTGATGCTTATACTTGTGTTGTAGGCTCGGTCGTCATTGCTCATTAACACCAGTTGTCTTTCCTGCACCTGAGCTAGACTAGGGTCTAACTAGGAATCTATATGGTTTATTTAGGCTCTAGGCACTTCCATTCATTACAACTAATATTTAGCTTTATTTATTTGACAAAATAAGCATTTTCTTTCTTTTCAATGATCTAAATATATAATTTAATGTAATAGACCCTTTTCGAGTTCCAAATTACCGCTGTGTTTCTTGATTACAGACTCATTTACTCAGGCTTAGCCTCGAGTTTGTGCAGAATATTCACGTGTTCCAGTCAAGGTCCGTCAAGTTTCAAAGTGTTCGTATTGTTGAACTTGTGCATTCTTTACTTTACCGTTGGTATTTGTGAGTAATTAGACACCGATTCGAGGCTTAGCCTGAGTAAATGAGTTTGTAATCAAGAAACACAGCAGTAATTTGGAACTCGAAACTGGACTATTTAACATAAAAGGAAATGTGAATAAAGATGTATTGTATTGTATTGTATTAAAGAGCTGCACTGAGTCTGTGTATGTTGCTGCTGCTGCTCATACTTATGTTGTAGACTCAGTCGTGCATTGCTCATTAACAGCAGTTGTGCTTCCTCACACCTGTTGAGTCTGTGTAACTATGCTTTTTTGACCAGGGCTAGTGAAGACAAGAGTAAAAAATTAATTTTCTGGGGAAGACAATGTGAGCGTGAATGTAATGGATATATGGTCTAAATCTTGATGTTTCTGTCACAGGAATGCTGAACACGAGTTACTATACGAGAGAGAAAAACTGTCTGCAGCTTTTGATACCAACTTACAGAAAGAGGTAAAAATACATTGCTTTATTGGTACATTTTCATTTTCAATAGACAATTATTAGATACCTTCACGTTTTATCAATACCCTGAAACAACCTTTGCGCTGATCTAAGTCGGGGCACGGCTCCCTCACAGATCGAACCCTAAACAACCTCGATGCTGATCTAAGTCAGGGCACGGCTCCCTCACAGATCGAACCCTAAACAACCTCGGTGCTGATCTAAGTCAGGGCACGGCTAACTCACAGATCGAACCCTAAACAACCGCGGGGCTGATATAAGTCAGGGCACATCTAACTCACAAATCGAACCCTAACAACCTCTGTGCTGATCTAAGTCAGGGAACGTCTAACTCAACTCGGTGCTGATCAAAGTCAGGGCACGGTTAACTCTGAACTCAAAGATCGATTTGAAATTTTGGGTGGTAGGTTTAGCATATTTGGAAAAACGCTTTTTTCTGGGCATCTCTTAAATCCCCAGTGTTCCCTAAATAGGACACACCAGCTCTTCCCTTTTACCTGATACCTTTACCATTATGTTTTAGCTTGACCTTGAACTTCAAATGGAGATGATGAAGAACGAGATAAAGTTAGCCAACATGGCCAACCAGTTACTTACATTCTACCAGAAGAGAAATGATATGCAATAAGCCACACCCAGTATGGACCGGTAGACCCCCCCCCCAAAATGCTACGTCACTGTTGCCATAGCAACTGCCATTATTATAAAGACGTTGATATTTACACTGAGTTTTAATGAAACTCGTTAGCTTCCTAGATAATAGACTTTTAGTTTGGGCATGGAGATACCTAATTCATGAATGAGTTTCATTTTTTGGCTTCCATTTAAATTTATATAACAATTAAAACTGTTATTTTCAAGGAAATGATACGTGGTCGGATATAAAGGGTCGGTGTCCACTGGCAGAACGAAGCTTGAGATTGGGCAAAATAACAAAACAAAGAAAGCATGGATTATGGTGAACAATGTGTATTGTTCCACATGTGAGCTGCGTTCTTTGTTTTATCTCACCATTCATTGTTTGTTCATCCACTCCCAGGCTTCGTTCTGCCTGTTGTGTGTTACCCCCGATATAAAGGACGGTTCTTTTTTTAAGGGCATTTGGGGGGGAGGGGGTGGTGGTGGATGGGATTTAGGGAGGGCCACATGAGAAATATATGGCATTTGACGAGGGGAGGGGGGGGGCACCCCAAAAGTAATTAACTAAATAGAAAGTTGATTTTGAAAATTATCCTGTTTAACAGGGGGCCCCTCCAAGTCCATGAAAAATGAACGGTCCCTAAATACAATATTGTCATTTAGAACATTTTCGGGGGTGGTAGGGTCGGATGTTACTAATTTTGTACCCTAAAGACACCCCACAGGGAACCCAGATAGACTTGAAGTAATTACAGTTTAGATAACACATTAAGATCATTATATTACATGACTGGGATGTAGAATAGTATCTGCGGTTGATCGATGAGAAATGCAACATCTTTCAACAATTTTATAACTCGAGTCATATTTTTGATACTTTTCTGATTGTTTTCTGAACGTTTCCAATATTTTCCTCTTCGAATTTCTCCATTTTTGTGTGATCTGTAAATGACTTGGATTTGGAGTTTGAAGCCAAAATATTTTTAATTGGCTAACCTCAAGAAATTTAAACTTGGACCTATGAAATTCCATGAAAATATTTTATTCTCCGCCAATTTAATTGTGTTTGGTAATGAATTTGGTTCCTTTTTTTATTTCTAACCAATATCAGTCTTTCCTCTACTTTTCATTTTAACGGAATTTAGCACAATATTTTAATCAATTTTATAAATTTAGGATTGTTTGAAGTTCCGTTACTTACTTGTGGTCAAATTAAATATTCATTGTGGTAAAACGTTTACTGGAAGCTTAAATTTGACTAGTATTGAATCCAGCAATTCTTTTTTGATCCGGTACAGTAATGTTTGCACGAATATTGCCTTACGTGATAATTTTGTAGCCCGTTAAATTGAAAGAAAAAAAGACAATATCAAAAGTGTGTTTTTCCCCCGAGTAATTGTAGTAAATGATTTCTTTACCAGCGAAGCAATGCTATATTTTGCAAACTTGACCTTGACTCACAATTATATTCATTGTTATTGCTGGCTTTCACTCAGCTGAGAAACGTTTTTGAATCTCATTACCTGCTGCAAATGGTGGTCAAACACTGACCATCATCTGCTGTCAGCTAGAAAGAATTCTATTGAAAACTTGCGATTCAGCTGATGAACATTCCACACGAGACAGGAAATGAAGTGTAGGGAAAGCCAGCAATTGTGGCAAAATGGAAAAAAGCCAGCCTAATTTATCGCCACCCAACTCTTGTATTTCGAACCATAATGATTGGTATTGTTATGGCATTTGGCGCCTTTGTGCCCTAAGCTGTCGCTGTTTGATCGTAAGAAGTATTAAAAAAAACTATTGACAGATACTTTTAGGTTAATCCATTTTTACATTCACCACAGATTCTGGGATGAATGCCGATTGGACTTGGCCATATTGCACTAAACAAACAAAATATATGATTATCAATAGCTTTTTTCCTTTTCCCCGTATGGAAAAAAGAATAGAAAAATGAAATATTTTGTATTTTGTAAATTAATTAGTAAGTAAACTTTGTTCATACAGGAGATTTGGCTCAAAGGATGCTATGTAGAAGGACCCTGATAAATTTGCTCTGCTGGATTTTCTAACAAAACGGACATGAAAAAAAGCATTTATGAGATAGTTTTGAGAGTTAATATATATTAGAGATAAATATATATCTAGAACACTTCAGAATTACAACTGAATTATAAAAACCGCTTACTTCAATATTGTGGTTTCCTTCTACAAAGTTTACATTCTTTGCATTTATATTTTGAGGATTAAATTATTATGTCGTACGTTTTAAAAGTTAAAAATAATTGAAATGAATTCCAACCTTGCAGAATTATTACAAGTTAAAAATAATTAAACTGGAATTCAATTTCCAAGATATCGTTAATAAAAATAGTTTCCTTGTCACATATCAGTAAATAGTACTAAATGTTCTTGTATAATTAATGGGTTTGATCTTGTATTTGTGCAGTTTTAATCTCTCAAACCAATTGTGGTTGTTGTCTAATGTCGTTCTATGCAGGCGGCAGATTTTCGGTATAAAATGTGGTTCATTAACAAGCCTTCAATTCCAAAACATCTCTCTTCCAACCAACCATGAATTTAAAAGTGATTTATTATTAAATGCTGTGCTTATATTTAATACAGATTCGATTTTAATGAGAAGATTTAGGGAACCTCTATTGTCTCGACTGAAGGAAAATATGGAAAATAATTAAGGAGCTTTTTTCTTTATTTGCTGAGACGTTTAACTCCAAACTTGCCTTTGGAATCAATATTCCTTCATACAAAAATTTAACTAGTACTCGTATCTTATCGTGGTGTAGATATTTAATCAAGAGCTATTTCCTAATGCTGTAAGAGCATTTAATCACAAGTACAGTGTGCACAATTTATATTCATATCCTATTAGAAATTGGGTCCAACAGACCTCGAAATCTTGATCAGAAAAGTTTGGAGTCTGCACTAGCCATACGAAGCTCGACTTGGCATCAAGATGGAATGGGTGTCCATAGCTGAGAAGCTCTGGAAAGACGTCAAGCATAATGATCCCAGATATCGTGCAGGTGTCGTGTCGTTACCTTTTAAACGTCGATTATACTTCAGTTTAGGTCATGTCTTCAGCGATTTGTGCTATATTGTCTGGTCAAGCTACATCCTCATTTACTTCAACAAAGTCGTTGGTCTCTCACCGCCTATTGTTGGTTATCTTTTTATGATCGCGCAGTGCTCAGATGCTTTTTTAACGCCATTTATCGAGGTTGGGATGGTGCGGATTTGCCCCAAGGTATTTCCAAGTTATGGCAGGAGAAAGCTGTGGCACTTGTTTGGTACAGTACTGGTGTTTCTGACATGGCCGTTAACCTTCAGTTCTTGCTTAGTGTGTAGTGATAGCATTTCACCATCAGCTAAGCTTGGTTATTATTCTGCTGTTGTTGTGTTACTCCATGTGGGATGGTCTATCGTACGTATTTCACATCTATCGTTGATGCCGGATATTGTTCAACCGAACGATGAAGCAGAGTTGAATGCTATCAGGTGAATAAACTTTAAAATATCAAAAAATCTATGATGGATTTTGACTTGGTCTGTGTGATTATTTGTGCTTTGGGGGGGGGGGGGGGGGGGGGGAGTGGGGTTATTTTTGATTTAGTTTTTATTTTCGTGATCAACGAATCTTTGTGGTTTTAAAAAGTGACAAGCTTGAGACTAATTTTGTAACAAAGTGAAAACTGCGCATGTGTATTTCTTCCCCGGACTCCAGACTGCTGCCAAAAGTTCCTGTAAATATCGTGCTATCCGGAAACTATTGTAATGGTTGATTGAATGCTGAGACAAAAAAAAATCTTTTATCGTTGTCAGGTCATGGCTGTCGTTCATCTTTGGGATGATTATATTCAGTATCACGTGGATTCTTCTTGGTCAAGCAGATGGAGAGAAGGTTACATCAGACCTTAAGCAGCAATTCACAGTACGTCATTCTAACTCGTTGATTAAACATAGCATGACTAGCGGCCCTTTGCTTGTGAGAGGGTCTGTAGAGGGCCTCTCCGCCACACATAAAGAGCCGCCACTCAGGCTACTTTACACAATGTATCCGATTTAATCATCTCAGTCATGCAATTGTTTCAACATTTCTTCATAATTGTTCGTTGTGACCTTTCAGACCCTTAGTTTAACTTTGGTTGGGCTTGGCCTGGTGTTCTCTTTTTTCTTCCACTGGGGAACCGTCGAACCTGACACCAGAAACTGTCGGACTCAAAGAAGCACACCAGGTGATATCAAAGCCAAAACCCGAAAGGCCTCATCCAGGGACCTCTGTGTGCTCCGTAGACACACTGAGAGTAGCATCTCTCTAAGTCAACTGGCTGAGCAAGGGTCCGGTGTTCAGAATGAGAGTGGTGATGATCAGGACGAAGGTCCATCCCGTACATGGCGTCAGTGGCTTAATGATTATGACTTGTGTAAGGTAAGCAAAGAAATATGATGCGTTTTATAGATCCTTTTGATTTGGGCTATAGAGCAATCTCACATGACGTCACAGCCGCCATTTTGGTGTACCTTTGACAATGATTTTGTCAATAGATACACCAATATGGCCTTCCATCTCTATTGTCAGTGGACTCTAGGTATTGAGTGAGAACGCTCTATATAGACACCTTGTACCAGTGAGGAGAACTCAAACTCAAACAATGTTTTTGTCGGTGGAGTTTTTTTGTTTGAGCTGTTGATTTATAAGAATAAAATTACTGACTGCTGCTGTTTTCGCAGGTAGCTGTGGTATACGTATGTTCACGCGTCGTCAGTACAGTCTTACAGCTGTACATCGTGTTTTACGTCACAGATTCTTTGGGTTTTACCAAGGTAAGTTTCAAGATATTAGTGAATTGTGAATCAATGATAAAGTATAAAGAAAAAAAGACGAGAAGGGAAGGGAAGCAAATGTGGTAAGATAAGAGAAGGAAGTGGAATGAAAGAAGAAAGATACTTCATTTTAAATCTGGCCTGTTTTTTCCTTTGTGTGGGCTTATTGACATATTCATTTTCTATTGTGTCGTGTAATTAGGAAGCGATTGCCTACTTCCCCATGGCTTTGCTAATCACTGAGGTAGTGGGCAACACTTTGGGGACGAGTATTCGTAAAGTGCTTGGAAACAAGGTACAACCTATTCTCCGTTCCGATTGATAACACTACTTCCAGAATCCTCTACGAATTCTTTTTCTTATTTAAATGTTTTAACTCCTTTGAGAGTAACTAGATTATAATAGCGTTAGCTAACCCAACAAAAGGAACTACGAAAAAGATCAGTTCTGATAGTAGTGCTATCAATGTGTTATAAAGAGTGCATATACCATATATCCGTGAAAATCTTTGTGAGTAATTGCACAAATTAGTCAGTTCAGTAGACCTCATTAGATCGCGTAGACCTACAAAACTCTGCTCTAATTTGTAAAATTTTGTTAGTTGACTTTTTAACGGATATATAGTATGCACTCTAAGAGGAATTCACTAATAAGTGGAATTTTAATATTCAGTTCTGTCTAAGCCAGAGTGCACGTGCTTTTCTTCTTTGCTTGAGTCACAGATCCTTGAGAGCATTGTATATGGAAAACAAGAAAGAAAAGCTAAACGTTTTTGGAAGTGACAATGGCCATGTGTATCCACAAATTCTTTGTCATTCTTTTGTCTCTTGCAGTGGACGTTCTGCGCAGCCTCCGTCGTTGTTTTCCAATCCTGTGTTTGGTTTCAACTGCAGTCAAAGACAGGAGAGAACTTTGTCTTTCTGTCTTCAATCTTATTTGGAGCGAGCAGCTCTATCATGATGGCTACTTCTCTTTCCATGCTGGCAGATCTGGCGAAGAAGGATAAGGTTGGCTTCGTTAAAATAACTAGATTTAGAAATGCGCTTTTTCTATCCTCAAACGTTGGATTTTTAGCTTTTTTAAAAAAAAATGGTTGCCGTCCTGAAGAATAGACCTTCCTCCTTTTATTTTTCCATCAGATTCCTAAAAATGGCTGGATTTAGAAATGCGCCTTCGCCATCCTCAAAAATTAGGATTTTACAAAATGGTTGCCATATCGTGAACAATAGATCTTTTTTCTTTTTCCCCCACCAGAGATCCAGTGGGTTCATCTACTCAACCATGGGATTCTTTGATAAGATTTTGGTCGGCCTTTTTATTCTGATTATACAGAGAAACTACCCGGATGGGTAAGCTTGATGATACGTGAAGATATTTACAAATAAACCACAATGGCGGATCCAGGATTTCAAAAACAGGTTTTCAATGTCCAGCAAATTTACTGCATTTTGAGGACAAACCATGATTTTAATAAATTCCATTCTGCTAAGGGTGAAGAACATGATTGGCTTCTCAATGGGGGAACCCGTGAAATCCTGGATCCGCTGTTCGAGTATGTCAGTCTTGATGGCTACTGACATCACAGGAAGTCATGAAAATATGTCAGTTATATTTTCTTTTCTTCAGGATTGGCTGTACTACTTGTGGTAACTACGCTCGTTTAGTGATTACGTTGACACCTTCTGTGTTTACAGCCATTGCTCTTGTCGTCGTTATTTTTACTTCCAAAACCAACGTCTTCATTTCTTGTAAAGATTTGGGTAAGGATTCTTAAGAAGTTAAGAGGCAATGTCCACAAGAATCGAACAAATTCAAGAATTCGTGGCAAGGGTCAAAAAATCAAATTCGCTCTTCTTTTAAAGCTAGATAGGCCATTATTAGATATGAATCCCTGGGTAGTTGGTTTTCGAAAATATTATTTTGTTTCCGAGAAAACGGCCACAGAAGAGGTTCGACCGAAACCCAAGCAAGAGACGCTCAAGAGGAGTGAAAATGGACAAACTTTGAACAGAGCTCGCGTAAAAAATAAACCATCTATGACTATTTTTGAACTTTCTTCTTAATGTATCACCCTTTTTCGTTCATTGGACTGGATTTCAAAACAAGATTATAAAGCTATTTAAAGAACGTTTCTATCGTAATTTTTAGCGTGAATTTTACAGTAATCAAACTTCTAAACGTAAAGTGGAACCTCGGTCACGCAATCACCAAAGATCGCGTTTTTGCTCATCAGTACCGACAATCCCAAAACCTTTCCAATGGAGCTTTAATTTACCAAACCACACCGGACTTTCAAACAACGGCACAAACATTAATTTCTTAGTTTTCAGGGTAAATTTCATGACAATCTTTACGAAAATCCTTAGTCCTGCGTTGATTCGAGAAGCGTGATTTTCGCATGTATTTCAACCAAATTCAACAGGTTTCTATGCAGTCAGAATTAATTTCCCCAAATCAATTTTTAAAGTTTTGAAAAGATCTATTCTTCCTCAACTTGCAGCATAAATATTATTTCAATCAGAGAACTTGCCCATAGTTAAATCTTTTTTTCTTTTGAGGCAACTAATTAGCATATGTAAACATAGGCATCCTATTTTCCCTCGCCAAAAATTCGTCCCTTTCCCAATACGCTTGAAATCCAGTCCAATGAACGAAAAAGGGTGATAAATTAAGAAGAAAGTTCAAAAATTGTCATAGATGGTTTATTTTTTACGCGAGCTCTGTTCAAAGTTTGTCCATTTTCACTCCTCTTGAGCGTCTCTTGCTTGGGTTTCGGTCGAACCTCTTCTGTGGCCGTTTTCTCGGAAATGAAATAATATTTTCGAAAACCAACTACCCAGGGATTCATATCTAATAATGGCCTATCTAACTTCAAAAGAAGAGCGAATTTGATTTTTTGACCCTTGCCACCATTTGTTCGATTCTTGTGGACATTGCCTCTTAAGAGTCTCTTGACATCGCATGTCCCTCCATCCCGGTAATGCCATTATTTCCCACCCTCCCCTCCCCCAAACACGGTTTTTCAATCCCGTTTTTCTCTCCCTCTCTTTCAACCTCTCTGTCCTATCTCTTTATCATAACCCCATCCTGTATATATCATTACTAATTGGTCTCCTTTGTCTTTTCCTACCGTTTCCCTTTCTTTTCTCTGGTCCATTTTCCATTTTCAAGTACACAGACCATTCATATATCTACAATATCCCAGCGATAAACAGTGAGAGATGCCCTTTTTCACAAAATCTTTGGCTTGCTGCCAGACTAAGAACGTTCACTGCCGGCATGTGTAATTTGTTTAGCCAATTCTCTTTATTCCCTTCCTTCTTAAAGCAAACCAAGAAGACCAGTGGACGCAAACAGACATCGATGCCCCACCACAAGCATCAAATCAAGCTATTGACAGGATCTACATCATCAACGAAGAGAATGACGTCACAAAGAGCAATGACGACATACATATCTCACGTGACGACAAAGATGCTGCAAAGATGCTTACCCAAGATAAGGGCATGCTATGCCGGAGTGCCCCGGTTCTGAGCATGCGTCGTAGCTTCAGCTTCCCTGCAACAGCTCCTAAATCATCCGTCCATCACTCGAGCATCCCTGAATGTCAAACGCTAGAAAGTGTTTCTTTGGCAGTAGAAAAGGTTGTCGTTTTCTCTTTCGATTCGGTCGTTGCTGGGGTTTCTGAGAGGACGTCCCTCCCGCCCGCGTTATTGGATGGAGACGAAGAGAAAACCGATGGGAAATATTCGGAGAATTTATACCAAAAAGTTTCTTTATTGCGGTCTACGGAGTTATAAACTTCACTCCTGAAGTTTACGTCTACAGATGATTGCATTTGCTATTGAATCAAAGATCAACAGAAATTTTGTAAATCTTTTTAATCCGCCCCAGTCTTCATCGCTAGAACTATTAAACAGGATGCCCGCTTACTAAGTTCTAACTAGCTCTAACTAACTACTAACTAACTCTCTCTCTCTCTCTCTCTCTCTCTCTCTCTCTTTTTCTTTCTTTATTTTTATCACTCTCTCTCTATATATATATCTCTCTTTCCAATTCTTGCTCCACGATTAGGGCAAATAACTGCCTAAAGTTCGCAAGTATTTGCTTTTATCTTTCTCATGGCTTATAATTCATAATCTAGAAGCAATCCCAGGTTCCAGATTACTAAACCAAAACTGAGGGGTGAAAAAGAAAAAAAATAAATTGGAAGGCAAGATAATTGTGCGTGACTTGTTTGATCCTAGTGTCAAGATGTTTATAAGCAATTTGCTTCAGCTGTTCGAGTGTGAAAAGCATTTCAGTTGCTCGTCTTAAAAATTCTCGAAAAAAGGCCAATGTTTTATTTCTTTGTTCCAACTCTTTTAAGAACATTTTTAATAAAATAAATACATTATTTGGTACAAAGATTAATCGGAATTTTATTTGTTAAAACAATTCCTTGCGGCGGAAGATTCTTGAAAGCACATGTCAACAATAGGAGCAGCACGTGATTTGATGCTTAGGGCTCGTGCCTCTTTCGTAATCACTGGACCATGATTGGCTAAAAGACGTCACCTGAATCGATAAAATTACCATATTGTCAGGGGACTCGAAAAGCGAAATGATATACAAATCCGGTGATCAAAAACCAGCTGAGGTATATTATGTATTTGAACTCGGAAAACTATATGTTTTATTCACAATTAAAGGTATTTGATAGTGTCAATGAAGACCGAATTCTTGGCTGTGATCTGGGGGTTTCCTAGTGAGAGCGAGCGAACCATTTTGCTTGGCTACCGTGACCAGGTAAACAAAGGCGCAGAGCGCGTGACTTGTGACGTCAGAAAATAAATCGAAGCAACTGGCAAAATTATTTTTTACGGGGGTATACTGATAAGTAGTTTTTGGCCTGCTTAATCATATCCTCGAAAGAACCATATTCTCTTAATTTGGCATGTACATTTATTAAGAAAAGTAATTCTGAATTATTGATGAAATTGTGTCCAAAATTTGTACAATTTTCGAGGTATTTTGGGTTAAATCATTTTATACCATCCCACTCCTCCCTAGCGATAGAAAATGACACTTCAGCTTTTTCATCAAAACAACACAAGCGCTGCTTGTCATATGATTTCATCAGCTTTGTGCAAGGCATATTTTAAACGGTTTTTCCCGAAGCTTGCTGCTCCGGTCGAGATACCCTCAAATCGCATTCGATCAGCCTTTGGAAAGACGTTCCCTCGCTTCAAAGATCGTTTCGTCTGGAGATTTTCTTCGATCAAGGAATAAAAAAGCTTCAAGCTCGTAGCACCGGACTTTTTCAATTTCAACCAGAAGAAAAGGAAAATTTTTTTCCTTCACAGTTCGACGGGTCTTGAACTGCAGACTTTGCAAAAGCTAAAAAAGATTTCTTCCATCGGACTCGAGGTAAGGAAATAGGAATTACACTCGATTGAAGTTAGGAAATTCATGATCACGATCTTAGAAATTTTTTAATGATATTCAGAAAATAATAAACAATTGAAAGGCTTTTTTAATTAAAGAACATGTGAAACGGTTCAAAGTCCAACAATATGGGTTAGTTGGGGTTTTTTATGTGGTTTATAATTCTAAAATTTACAGTAAAAAAAAAAAAAAAAAACTAGTGAAAGTCCTAGAAATATCGACCTTCCAAATGTCACGTTTAACACCAAATATCATGTTTCTAAGCTAACCTTTTACTTAATGAATCATTAACCAGAGATTTATTTTAACAGGCTTGCGGACTGTTTGTTCGGCCACTTTATCTTGGCTTTGACAAAGAACTAGAGCGGAGTTGGGTCGTACAAGATTCCATGCGGCGAATTTGCTAAGCAATTCATAAGAAAGATGAAAGCCCTTATACAGAGAATTCGCGGAGAAAGAAAGCCTGCTTTAGTGAGAGAAGACAGGACACCGCTCAAGCAAAAAATCAGCTATGGTGTTGGTCATGTCTTCAACGACTTGTGCATCCAAGCTTGGTTTAGTTATATTCTGATCTACTTCACAAAAGTTATCAAACTCTCTCCCGTGAATGCGGGGTATATATTCGTGGTCTCTCAGATAGCCGATGCTATTTCGACTCCTTTGATAGGATACGCTTGCGATAAACGGATGTCCAAAAGAATTGAAAAACGGTACGGCAACAAGAAGATTTGGCATCTGATTGGAAGTGCTGGGATTGCATTAATTTGGCCATTCCTGTACTCGCCCTGTCCCTATTGCGGCGAGAAGGCAGAAGAATGGGTTTTACTAACATACTACGGAGTATTAACCGCGTTGTTTAGTTTCTTCTGGCCTATGGTCGAAATCAGTCATTTATCTTTGATGCCTATTGTGGCAAGAAGAGCAAAAGACGCACTAGAGCTGGGAGCGATCAGGTAAGAGAACCCTTTACCCTTGACATTGGACAATGACCTGCACTGAATAGGAATTTACAGTCCATAAAACATGTCTATTAATCGGGATATTTTTACAATTGAACAACAATACAGTACATCTATGAAGACTATAGAAATTGTCTATCAGAGTAGTCAAAATGTCTAATTGATTTCTAAAGATTCTAAGGCCTCAAATATCACTTGCGCAAGATGTGAGAATGTAAAGGATATTTTGTTACATAAGTAGCAAGGAAAATCCGGGATAAATAGGATTCTAGAAGCTTTGTCGGTGTTTTAGGAATATCTACCAAGAGTATTTTGAACAAATTGTGGAACTTCTAGATTATTTATTTGCTGAGGTCAAACCTGAGAATATATACAGTCCAGTATCAATATGTTAGTTCTTTTGACAAGGTTATCAGCTACCTGTTGCTTCTACAAATAGATAAAACAATGCCAAATGAATCAACACTGAGCTAAGCGCTTATTTTTAGGATTATTATAGATTTAAATGTCTTGCTTCTCGTTTCTTTTTTTTTTTTTTTTTTTTTTTTTTTTTTTTTGCAACTAAGCAGATTGCTACGGTAAGCTTTCGGAAGCGGCATCATTGCCTGTCCGAGCTTGCTTCTGTTGATGACATCAGAATGGGTGCAGAGCGATACCCCAGCTTGAAACACTAGGACACCGGAAATCTGTCAGAGGTTTCCCTCTAATCTTATCCAAGAAATTCAAGCCTTCCTTTCGGAATAATAAGCGAATTACTCTCATTCTTGGGGAAAAAAAACCAACAACAACAAACAAACGCAGAAAATGTGTTGAATGCTCTGCCAAAGCGTTATTTGTTTTTTTTTAAAATTTATTCCCGAACTCAATGGAGTGATAAATGAGTTTATGGGGGTATTACCGTTAAAGCGAAACTAAATGAGCCGTTTCTTTTGTGCGCGTTCAAAGCTGCATAACGTTTTTAAACGATGAACACTCGGTGATCTTTTGTTTCGGCTTTCATTAGCAGTAGGAATATTTTTTATCCCAACATTTGTGCGTTTCCGTTAAATATGTATTCAGAATTCAAGACCATTTCCGCCGAGTTCCATCATGGTACGATTCTTTTCACCTCAAAATGCAAAATTTTCAAAATTTTACGTGAACAAGTAAATATTAAATAATGGAATGTTTATTTTATGCCCTTGAATATTTAATGAGGTTTAAGATTAGTGGACGTGCGTTTTCTTGAAGGGTTTATCGCGTTTATTTGTCTTCAGCAGTAGGGTTGTAGCTGATAAAACAAACGAAAACTGCATTTCTTTCTAAGTTTTCTTGTGACTTTTCTTCTCGATGAGACTTAAGTCTTTATTCTTTTTAACTTTATGGCAAATACGCAGTTCGACTTTTGATCTTCCAGAAAATGCGATGTACGAAATGGAAATATAATGCTTTCCTGTGCACTGACAAATAAAACCTCATTACCTATCCCCCGGCATCGGAAAGTATTTTCCGACTTGGATTCTTAAATTCGTGTTTAGATTTTGAAATAATAATTTTTCAATTCCTAATATTGTCACATTACGAGAAAATCTGTCATTACTTTCATTAGAGTCGCATTTCTTGTCAATCAAGTAAGACTTAAATTCAGCCAGCGGTAGGTTAGTGAAGTTTCTCCGGATTCAAGACTTCATTACTGAATTATCGAAATTATCCCCCAAGGTTCATGTACTAACAACAATCAGGTCATCCATTTTATTTGGTCTTTTACGAAGAAATATCTCGAGGTTCTAGCCACGTACTTGGCGGTATTTTTTGCTCAGTGGCGATATTTTTCTTTCGGGAAGAAAACTCTTTTCAGTGTTTTACATATGATGAAACCAAAAGTCTTGACAGAACTAGTATGGTTATTTGGCTTATTATTATAAGGGTCAGCGTTTTTGGCCTGATTCTATTCCCTAGAATGGTTACCCTTTCCTTTCATCTTGCTTTTAGGAATAATATAAAATGAAACTGATTCTTTAACGAAAACGATTCGAGTTTTCCGACAAAAACAGTATTTATCGATTAATTCTCATATTATTAAGCGTTCATGCGAAAGTTAATTGCGAGCCCTCAAGGGGGTATGAAAGCATTTCAATGTTCATCTTATGTTTCCTGCGTGAATACCGCTGTTTTGCATTTAAAGACTACGTATAATTGCTTAATTTTGGTTTCACATTCACAATTAATTGTTCTAAAAGCCTGATTCTGTGTTGCGTGCCTGTCTTGCGAGACGTTGGGGTCTGCAAAACCATTCAGGGTACATACACTTAGCATCCATCTTTGCAATAATTTTCCCGCAGTAATGCGTCTATATCTCAGTACATTTAATCTAGCTTTGTAGTGACGTCGCAGACTATTTATATCCAGTTGGTAATAAAACCATAGGTCTTTTCAATCAGGAAATCAAGGTTCTCTATATATGCACAAACGACACCATATATGGCACTACAGAAACCAAGTTGGGATAGGAAAGAACAAGGCCAGTTTCGCAAAAAGCCGATAGGGTCTTTGAAAGGAAATTTAGAGAAGCAAGGTCTGAAGTACGAGGAAGAATAAGTAATAGATTTTGGTGCAGTAGTTTTCAAAGTTAAACCAGAAGCCAATGGAGGAAAGGGTGGAAACGTTGACTTAGAATGAGAGAAACTGAAAAAAAGATTTTGTTCGATGTTGGGATAAAACTTGGAAATGTGCTATGCGAGTAAATAGTGTTCAATAAACGCAAAGAAACTGATCGTTTCCATCTTTTTAAAGTTTCTATGAAAAATCTGGCCCCGTGATACGGGATCTCGCTACGTAACTGGTTTGAACAGTAATGCACGAACTTTATGAACAGCCGGATCCTTCATAGTGAAGAAATGTCTTTTAGTGCTGTAAATAGTGTGTAATCGATAGTTACGACATCCTTTTTTTATAGGGAATTTTAGGATCTAGCTCAAAGGGTTTATGGCATGGTGCGTGTTTATTGCCGGGCATTCCTCTAAGGTCAAGGCCAAGAAATCTGATCACTGATTCACTTCTTCTTGGTCAAGGTTGATTCTCGCATTTTCACATGCTTGAGCTTAGGAAATATTTCTGTTCATATTTCAATAGACAAATAAGACAAAAACATGGCGGCCATTGTGGTACCGTTAACAATGGATGCTAATGAGAAATCTTTTGTTAAATGGTACCAACATGGCCACGATGACGTAACGTGAAAACGAAGAATAAGAATGTAACTTATTTCCTGGCTATTAAAGTGGATGTTTCTTGACCCTCTTGAAGTTGATAATGCATCATGAAGCCTTAAGATCTAGCTTATATAAAGTCTTAAATCTTGTCTGAGACGATTTTCTCTCACGAAAGGAATTTCTTGTCTGTGTGCAGTAATAAACCTCGATGGATAGATTTTGTATACAGCTTTTATTTAAGATATTGTTGTTTTTCTTGTACATTCTAACGGTTGACGCCCACCCTGCACCCCCAACAGCCCCAAACAACTATCTCTTAAAACCGTTGTCGATCGGAGATCTGAAATCTGAAATCGGGACAGAGTAGCACGCTGCAAATAGTAATATATTCACAGTCGAACAACAAAGCTTCCTATTTAAATTGGAATGTGAAGTAGAAATGAGATGTGAAATTTCTCTTCTTTTTTTTTTTTTTTTTGTATTTTAGTGGCCAGAAAACAAAAAAGCAAGAATTTACATTCAAATCACCCATTTTAGGTGTCGGACCGACAAGGTCATTTCTTAAATAGGTGGATACTTGGCAAGGTTTCAAGTAAACATAATCCCATAGACTGGAAAACAGTGTATTGAGAGTATGAAACATGAACTGTTCGGAGATATTTACTAAGATAATGAGAAGATGTAATATCCTCATCCACCACACGATTTCCTGAAGTCCTTAACTTCTGGGATAACCTTTGACGGGGAAAGAGTTATTGTATTCATTATTGATGTGTATTTTTTATCATCTTATTTTAGATCCGCTCTGAAGCTCGGATGTGGAGTATATGTGTATATCGTGACGTGGATACTCTTAGGTCAAAATAGTGAGACAACGATAGACGAAAGCGTACAAAAACCATTCACGGTAAGCTTGCAGGGGGAATACATGGTAGTAGTACACGGACGGCGGAGACGAATATCGACTTACACCAAAATCGTCATTCAAAAACCTTTTCCGCTATCCGCTGACCAATCAAAAGCGAAGAAAAATTCATCAATTATTCTTAACATTGGGAAACTATTTTATAGACAGGGTGTCGTTTGTTTCACACTGCCATGCAGAAAATGCGGAGCAGGTTATATGAAATTACCGCACGGCACGGAGCCCTGCGCTTAAAATTTCGCAGTGTGGGGCTTTTAAACTGTGACGTCATTTCCTGTTTAAACCAACAAAATTGTTGAATGCTGTCAGTAATGCAGAGCCTTGTGACTTGTATTGACAGAACTATCAACTATGCATCACTTCATTTGTATGAAAATTCATGTGACTTTCATTTGCTTGAGAAACGACCAAATATGCATTTTGTTTTGTGCGTCTCAAATGAATCGTTTTATGTTTATTTTTATTGAATCGTTGAAAGCTGTCAGGCAAAGCCTTGTGCCTTGACAGAACTGTCAACTATGCATGACGTCATTTGTATGAAGAATTCATGTGACTTTCATTTGCTTGAGAAACGACCAAATATGCATTTTGTTTTGCGTTTTTCGAATGAATCGTTATGTTTTTATTCTTATAGTTGAATTGATGAAAGCTGTCAGGCAAAGCCTTGTGTCTTGACAGAACTGTCAACTATGCATGACGTCATTTGTATGAAGAATTCATGTGACTTTCATTTGTTTGAGAAACGACCAAATATGCATTTTGTTTTTGAGCGTCTCGAATGAATCGTTTTATTCATTATTTATTTATTTATTTATTTATTTATTTATTTATTTATTTATTTATTTATTTATTTATTTATTTATTTATTTATTTATATTTCAGTATCAAACAATTATTGTTATCATCACCGGTGGATTTTTTGCGATATTATTTCACTGGGGAGTCGATGAGATCGGAAGATCTAAGAAAATTGAAGGTATGATATTGGTTTTTTAACACTTGCGCCATCATGCGTGTAATAAGTCGGCGTGTGGTGTGGTTTAGCCAGAGGGATGATTCTTATGTCCATTGTAAGAAGTCATTGATACTTTATAATTTCAGATGAAAAAAAAGCTTTACAAGAAAAACAGTCATCAAGAACCGATGATGCAGAGAAGCAAGCTTTAGATAAAGAGCTCAACCCCTTGGAAATAATCGAGCATAGTAAAACCAGTCCACCAAAGTCGATCAAACAGTGGTTCAAATGTCCTGATTTCTATGTGGTAAGAAGTAAAACAATTTTTTTTCTCTGTTCAATAATTTCGTTATTAAATTTCATCTTTATTTTGGTAATATTCAAATGTTATTTTTACTAATTAACACCTTTCTACATTGCCTTTCACGGTCCCACTTTTCAATTGTTTTTGCTTGATATGCAAGGATGTATTTACTAATGCATATTTATTTATTGCCATTTTCTATTTTTAGATGATGATCGTTTACTTTACGACACAAAATGTTGCTAATTTAGTCCAGTCCTACTTCCCCATGTACCTCACGGAGACCATGCAGTTCCCTAAGGTAAATAACTTAACTTCTTCTTTGCAAAAATGATAATGTTTTCCTTCCTTCCTTCCTTCCTTCCTTCCTTCCTTCCTTACTTTCTTCCTTCTTTCCTCCCTCCCTTCCTTCCTTCCTTCCTTCCTTCCGCCCTTCCTTTCCTTCCTCCCTTCCTTCCTCCCTCCCTCCCTTCCTTCTTTCCTTACTTTCTTCCTTCTTCCCTTTCTTCTTTCCTTCCTTCCTTCCATCTCTTCATCCTTCCTTCCCTCCTTTCTTTCTTCTAAAACTGAAGCGTTCATGTGTTTATTATTCCAGGAAGCCATAGCTTACTTCCCTCTCATCATCTTGATTAGTGGTATTATCTCTAGCATGTTGGTCAAACGACTGAACAAAAAATTCAGCAACAGAGTAAGTAATACTTATTATTTAAAATTAAAATCATTTATCGGTTCCCATGAATATCTGGATTTTATTCCTTTTTTTTTTTACTTCTTCTTTTCTTTTCTTTTCTTTTCTTTTCTTTTCTTTTCTTTTCTTTTCTTTTCTTTTTTTTCTTTTTCTTTTTTTTTTTTTCCCCTTTTTTTTTTCTTTTTTTTTTTTTTTTTGCCATTTTTTCTTTCTTTTAATATACTATTATTTATTTGTACTTTTTTATTTCCAGGTCATATTCTGTTTCGGATCAGTCTTAGCCATTATTTCTGCGGCCTGGTTCTATTTTAATCCAATGGAAACGAGAAACGCCATTTACGCGCCCACTGTCATTATGGGTTGCGGTTATTCGTTAATGGTTGTGACGTCATTAGCTATGGTTGCTGATCTGATTGGGAACGACAAAGTGAGCTTCTAAACTTGCATTTCAAAGTTTACATATTTTCATTCATTATTTCTTTCTTTTTTTCGCCAGATAACTCTGAGATAAGGCTCAGGTCAAACGTCGAACTTTAAATGAGCCGAACCTAATTGAGACAATGGATAACAAGGCGGTCTTCTTTGATGTCATTAGGTTCGGCTCATGTGAAGTTTGACGTTTGACATGAGGGATTTTTATTATACAGGAGTACGGCAATATCGGTCTCTATATTTTCCTTTATTTATACTTTGGGTTTTCAATTTCTTTAACAGCAATCAAGTGGTTTTGTGTACGCATTCATGGCATTCGTCGATAAAGCGTCCCTGGGATTAATCGTACTGGGACTCCAAGAGTATTACCCTCATAGTACTGGGTATGTATGTTTACACAGACTGTCCTTAATATACCTTTCCTCAAGTTTGCGGAAATAACTTTATTTACCTTGGGCATAATGTTTTCCCATTTCAGACCACGTCATTCCCTTGAGTATTACTTCTTTGCTTAACGGTTGCGCATAAAAAGACATATTAATATGTATGCAACTCAAACTTTCTCAAGGGAATGACACGTGGTCTAAAATGGCTAAATATTATTGCAAAGGTAAAGAGGTCTTGAAGTCTTTTGAGGATTTTGGACCTTTAAAGTAATCACTATCCCCTGCTTCCCCACATTTTGTGCTACTCGTGACTAACAGTTTCTCGTGTTGTCTTTATTTAGAGAATGCATTGAATGTCGAGACTATTTACGACTAGCTTTCGCTGTTCTTCCTGGAGTAGAGGCTCTTATTGCTTTCGTTGCTGTAGCCTTTTTCTTCCAGAGAACTCCTTTCCAGAATATTCGTTCGCCTAAAGAAAAAGAAGGTACGTGAAAAACACTTGTTGAATATTGTCTTTGAAGATTTACACACTTTGATATTTTTGAACCTGTCTTTTCAGCGTTTGTTTGCATCTTTTTTTTTTCTTTTCTCCCTCCCTCCCTCGCTCCCTCCCTCCCTCCCTCCCTCCTTTCCTTGCTTTCTTATTTCGTTATTTCCTTTTTCTTTTCTCTTCTTACTTCTATTTTTTTATTCCTCCCTCCCTCTCTCCCACCCATCCATTCTTCTTTCCCTGCTGGCTTCCTTTCTTTCGTTTATTTGGTTGTCATTATTCAGTTGTCTTTTTATATTCATTATATATATATATATATTTTTTTCAGACAAATCAACTGAATTCGTCTGTGAATCACCTTACTATGGAGAAGCAGATTTCATCAACATTCCATCACTGCGATCAACCGACGTGTAGAATTCCATCACGATGTGATATGACAGGATATGACAGCAAACTAAAGGCAATACTTGGAAAACGTGAACAAGACAAAAAAATGCCATAAATCGAAGGGTTCGTCCAGCACAATCATGGAACGAGTTACGACAGATGGATAATATCAGGAAACTACAACATCACTGGAACAAAAATATTGATTATACCATTAGCAGCATGGCGTTGATCAGATAATCAGTTCCTATGGTACCGTGACGTCACATCCGCTCTTGTCTTCGCATTCGACCCTCTACAGACTTGAAGAAAAAAATACTTGATTTCCAAACATGTGACATTTCTAGAAGCTAGAATGTCTGAAGGGATAACCAATTATGATTATTAACCCATTAATATTACCAAGTATATCATATTGAAACATTGATATGGAAGTTAGTTTAGTAAACTAGAATATTATTAAAAAAATCGGTTATAGATGTTACATTAGAAAGAATTCATAAGCATACGGATAATTAATACTTAGATAGTAAGGTTTGTTTTGTCTAGTTCAGGACGACACAGGTTAAAAAACCACCTCATACCTGGGTGTCGAGCGTGGGTCTGGAAACGAGACTGCCACTGCGCATGCTGGTGAAATTGGCGGGAAAATGGCGCACGCGCGTCAAAAAGCCGAGTGGATGCTTCTTTTATATTACTAATTGCAGCCTTTTCCACATACACTGGCGATAAACAGTCGGTTTATATTCGATGAATCTTCGTGAATATCCGATCATGCGCAGTAGGGTTTGTTCTTGTCATTATCGAGACTTGAAGCGAAGAAAATAATCTTTGGTATTCGAAGTTAAGATCTATTATTAAAACCAAATTTTAAAATCTAGGTTTTTTAATTAAAAGACGTTCGTGTCTTGTAATCCAGGCTTCCTTCCATTCACTACGAGATAACATTCAAGTATAATAAGTATATATTTATATTTCCATTTCCATTTCATTTTGGAATTTTAAACATTGAAAAAATACATAAATAGCGGGAAATGAAAAAATAGGAAATGCACTTGGAACATAGATAAAGGGAATATTCCCAGTAGTAGTAAAACAATTCTATTTTATCAAGCTAAAAATTAATAAAAATTTGATATCAAAGATTTTTGGTGGTTGTTGGTCAAAGAGATTATCTGGTGGAAGCTTTATACAAATTGTATAAAAAACACAATATGAAGAAAGAAAAAAAATGCGGCTATAAAATATGATGTGTTTTAATTCTATGTCTGAAAAAATCTCTCTACGATGGACTACAGAAGTTCAATTTCGCTAAGGGTGGATTTGACGCATGACATTCCAGTATACCAGCAAACGTCGAAGCGCGAATAAATAGCCTCTGGGAAAATGTGCTCCAAAGCCACATTTCTCGCCCAAACCAACAGCGGAATCAAAATCAATCTATTTGTGATAAAACATAAGTGTTGTTTAATATTCTATTCCATCCAACTACTTATGAGATATCCTTTTGTCTTATTGACCGTAACTAATTCTGTCCATTAGCGCATCATAATGGAGACGTAAAAACTTCATTAGATAATGAAATCGAAATGAATCACCAAAATGACTGTAATAATAACCACTTTTTTAGCTTATCAAAACTAAGAAAAAAGAAAAAGCAAGGAAAAGAAAACTCCAGAAAAACTTTTTTTTTCACTTTCATACATATATATATTATGATTATGTTGTATCAATTTTTTCCCTGTATATAGGCAGAAATAAAAGTATTCTTTCTGCTTGTACCCCATCAGTTTTGTACGGTAGTAGATTTTGTTTTAAAAGCTATACATTATTCAAGCGAATGAATTGATGTAAATATTCGTTTTCTTTCTCCCATCTGAGAAACAAATTCATATCGATTTGTTTATTTTATTTATTATTTTAATGTCTTTTTCGTAATTTAGATTTTGCTTTCTTTTAGGGATAAAGTTGGATAAGCTTTAAAAAGAAGCTGGTCCATTACGTATCATAAACAACTCAATCTGATTGAAGAATTTAGCCCGCACAAATAGAAAAAAATATTGAAAACAAAAGTACTAAAGCTATATCATAGTCAAATCAAGACCTTTGCTACTTAGCTCCTTTATAATTGCTTAGTTTTTGTATAAATTTCTTACGTGGTAAAAAACAAGCGCCTAAGTTTCTATATAAATTTCTTACATCGGGTGCAAAAAAGTGTGAAGTTTTTTGCTGTAATGCTCAGTTATGCCCACCTCGCTATTTTCGATGATTGCCTGAAACTCACCTTTTTCCCATCTTTACAAACTGTGTATCGTTACATGAGCTGGAATTCCCTCAATTAGTTAAGGTTACTTGGGGTTTTATTGCTATTAATATTGCATTGGCTGGATACTGGACCATGATTGAATCGTACTTGGATAAGCACTAAAGACGGCGTCTCACTCGAAACAAAACAAAATATCCTCTTCAACTCAACGAGATTGTAGACTGGGAATTAAAAAAAAACAGGTTAAATCTTAATTTTTAGTTCAGAATTCCTTGAGGCCAACCATCGTGGTCAAACAAACGTTAAAATGGAAATTCCTGAAAGCATTCCCAAAGAAGCTGAAGATACCACAAGTTCAGACGAGAGAAATACATCGCCGATCCGCTGTAAAAGGAAGCACTTATTCACAACATGGATTCACCGCTCCACGCCGTACGTCCTTCAAGAGCTAACGTTTACAGCTTGGCAGTCTTATAGCTTTTTATTCTTTCGTCTTGTCGTGGGAATGAATGCAAGTGGTTTTGGGTGGATTTATTTGGTGTCTCAGTTAACTAAAGTCGTTGTATTATCCAACGGTTGTAGTCAAAGATCAACTGCATCGACTTCAGGAGCTGCACGCAAATGTACCCTCAGATGTTGCAGAGGTTTAAAAAATGCAACTCATATTTTAGCATCGATTGGAATCTTATTTTTCTGGCCTCTTATTTTCGCTCCTTGCTTGACGTGTTCCGAAGATGTTTCCGAAACTTTCGTGATTTTTGCATACGGCTTTCCCATTTTAGTCTTCTCTTGTTGTTGGGCTGCTCTGGAACTTACGAAAAATTCTCCGAACTTCGACTTCTCATTGCGTTCAGAATTGCAGAGTCCAGAGAAACGCTTTATGAGCTTGCTGCGAAGGTACGTAAAAATATAACTTTCTTCTTATTTTCTTTTTTATTTGTGATATTTATTGTTTATTTACTGACTTGGTTTCGGAAAAGATGTCAACACCAAAACAATGTATTTGTTTTCCAGGCCAAAAACTCTGTTCCTATCTAAAATTTATCTCTCAAGTGTCATATGAAAGAATTGTTATTTGTGGAATCTGGAATCTTCGCCAGTGGGAGAGTTTTTAGAAGCAAATTTGCTTGAATGTTCTTGAAATAATTTGTAATAGCGTTTTCTGGTTTGCTTAATCACTTGGTTTATCAGAATATATTAAGTGGTTTTTGGTAAAATGAGATTTTTATTTATTCAATATTTTGTTACACAAATTGAGTAATGAATATCACAGGTTGATAACGAAGCAAAAGAAAAGAAAAAAGAAGAAATTAAAGGGGAAAAGCAAAACAAAAACAGATAAAAAATAAATGCATCATGCATGCGTCCTTCTGTACCAATTTGAATGCACAAAGATCCGGAAGAAGAAAAAAAATTTACTTTAGTTCGTCCCCCACTCACCAATGGATCGTTTACCAAGCATTTTACGAAAGATTTTTCTGAAAATTGTTTTACGACATCCTAATTTGCTTTATTTACAACCACGTCATATCGCTGCAAGACTGATAAGACAACATCTTGTGGTATTTTTGCTATTATTACATCAATGAATAAAAGAGCTTTTAAAACTATTAGTATAAGCCTGTCTGCTATCAAGATGTGATCATTACAGCTGTTATCGTAACACCATAGTTGGAGCACAGCAATGCCTTATTGTTTTTCTTACATAGACCTGACGTTTCTTTCTTTTCTTTAATCATTATCTTCTTCCCTTTCTTCTCCTTCTACACAGTTCTTTTTCTTCATCACCATCATCGTCATCATCTTCATCATCTTCCTTTAATTTATCATCAATTTTCTTCTTCTTCATCCTCATTATCAAATGGATCTAATTTCCTATAATTTATCATCATCTTTTTCTTTTTCTTCTTCATTATCATTCACATCTTCTTCCTTTCCTTCGTCATCACCATCTTTTTCTTCTTCATCGTCATCATCTTTTTCTTCTTCATCGTCATCATCTTTTTCTTCTTCTCCTTCTCCTTCTTCTTCTTCTTCTTCATCCTCATTATCAAATGGATCTAATTTCCTATAATTTATCATCATCTTTTTCTTTTTCTTCTTCATTATCATCTACATCTTCTTCCTTTCCTTCGTCATCACCATCTTTTTCTTCTTCATCGTCATCATCTTTTTCTTCTTCATCGTCATCATCTTTTTCTTCTTCTCCTTCTTCTTCTTCTCCTTCTTCTTCTTCTTCTTTAAAATCATTTTTTCTTCTCCTTATCCTTTACCTCATTCTTTCGTCGATTTCAACGTTGCTTATTTTTAAATGCATGTCTTTTTTTTAGCTTCACCCACAAATCAACGCTGGGGCTGCTACTTCATTTAGTGACGTGGATTGTTTTAACCAATGGCAAAGGAGAACACATTTCACCTGCAAGTCAAGGCGCATTTGCGGTAATGTGACTCCTTAATCGTACATATACAACAACCTAGCGTTTTTGCTTGTCTGTCTGTCCACTTGGTATTTTTCTCATTTTTCAGATTTATAAATTATTAGCAAATGTTTAGGAAAAAAGATTGTCTCAGTTATCCGAGAGTTGTTCCTTTCTTGCAGCAGATTTCATTAGGCACCTTTCGATGACCATCCAGTTAAAGGCAGACCCCAGACATCTTTGCATGAATATTATTTATTCAAAATGGCGTGCGAAACTTTTTCGTCCAGTGATGAAGGATATATCAGTATTAATTAATGTGCTGATCAAAGAGATATTCCTCTTGACCAATTTTCTTTTATTTCAGAACCAGACATTGTTTATTCTCATTGTCGGATTTTGTGCCACTGTTTTATACTACATTACGTCGTACAAAACATCAAAAAGGATTCGCAAAGAAAGTGATAAAAACAACGAAGTGGAACAGAGAGAAAATCATGGTAAGCAAACGGTTAAACCACGTGACTATGTATTTCCAGCATAATACTTTGTGGCACAAGTAATTTTTCTTCATCAGTCTCACTCTTGACTGTCATACTTCATAACCTCTATCAGTTTACGTCAATAGATTTTTTTAAGAATTCGTAGTCTTGGGGTGCATGTGACTTCATAGCCGCCATGCTGGTTGACAGTGAGAACCAACATGGCAGTCACGTATTCTGTCCTTTTATCTTCATGGGAAGGGATGCACGACTCCAATTGATGGAAATTCCAAATGCATATTCTTCGATTGGCGTTACGTCATCGCGGCCATATTGGTGGTATTAAACAAAAAAACTTCTCAAAAGCTCCAATAGCTTCCATTATTAGTACCACCAACATGGCCGCCATGTCTTTGTCATATGCATCTCTTGGGAATACTTGTAATACATTGATTTTGTCACATTCCAATTGATTACTGTGTTGTGATTTCTTTGAATTTTAGCAGAAGAAAGTCGCCCCACTTCAACATCAGCTCAATCAAGCATCGATCAAGATCGTGTTGGGCAATGGAAACTGCATTTCCAAGACATGAACTATATGCGGGTAAGGTTTTCTAAAACCAATCACCCTATTGTGCCGGAAAATCGACCTTTTCAACTTCAGTTAAATGCTCTCCTATTTTAAATGGGAAAACATTTCGCCTAAGCTCAATGGGTCTATTCTTTGCTTTTAAATTTACCATTCATAGCACTGCCTTTACTTACTTTCTTAGAGAAAAAAGCCAATGTTATCATGTTTTCTTGACGTGTTTCAGTCAGTGTTTGTGTATATTCTGAGCTCTAATGCGTCCGTTGTGACGATGCTTCTTCTGCCAGTCTACCTGATCGAGTCTATACACTGCAACAAGGTAACCTATACACTCTTCTCGGTGTTTAAAACTTTTATGTTTCCTTAGAAAGACAAGTATTACTGATCTCATTTACATTCCCCAAACTGTGGTTCAAGTTCTGTTAAGATAATACATGTCAGCCAGTGGTGTTGGTGTCACAGGTGTGAAATCGTGTGAAGCCGATCATGTTCTCTCCACTCAGTTGAATGAAATTTGAACCACATTTGTGAAGCCAATCGTGCCAGCTTTTTCCCCATTTTTAAAATCTTAGACTCATGACATGTTCATCCAACATGGCACCTTTGGAAATCATTAAACACCACTTCAAATTAGCATGCAGTTATTATTATGATAATAAAGTATAATAATAATGAATTAAGTGTCTAATGCGATTTTTGTGGTCTGGGTTTGACACAGCTCGCCGTGGCTTACTTTTCAGCCGTAGTGTTTGGTGGATGGTCGCTTGCTCTCGTTATTCTGGAAAAACTTCTATCGATATTTGGCTGCAAGGTACGCACCTTTTTAACTTAAGAGCATTGTCTCGCAGTTCCAAATCATGTACGTGGCATTTTCTTGAGTTTTGATTTCTTTGTTTTCCCATTTCAGTTCGCGTTTCATTTCCTTGAACATTATTTCTTCGTTTAATGGTTGCGCAAGGGAATCTTATGTTCAGGAAAATGAAACATGGTCTAAAATGGGAAAAGATTAAGTCCAAACTAAAAAGGTCTATTAAGTTTAAGTAACAGTGGCTATTCTTTTGAGGGCCTTAAGTTAGATAGCTCACTAGAATATTGCATCAACCTCTTCAATTAAAGTTTATCGTATCGTATTAGCTAAAATGGCGTATTTTCTTTTCACTTCAATTTTTTTTCAAGGTTCTGTTTTGCGCATCATCAATCATGATGTTTGGTTCCAGTGTCTGGTTCTACACCCAGTCCTCTAGCTTAAACTACCTTCTCTACTTCCCTGCACTGACCTTTGGCTACAGCGCATGCGTCATGATGATCACATCACAGACCATGTTCTTTACGTCATCTAGCTACCCCAGCTTGTATTTGATTGGTGCAGACGACTTCACAAAGACATTGAATGAGGTGTTCAATGGGTTTGTGGTGTTCGCCATCATGCAAACGTTTCCACAAGGACATCGAAGGTGACGTAATTTATGACGTACACGTGACGTCAAGCGACACCTTGAATTAAGTATTATCTACTCATTCCTCAGGGTTGCGCACTTTGGTATGTGAAGGGGTGATAATCGGAAAAGAATGTTTGAAAACTCAAAAAATAGCATTTGCTAGACTTACCTTCTATCTTAGAGATAAGGGCTATTTTTTTCTCGGCTCGTCAAGTATGAATGCGCTCGTAGCCCTGAGATTTATCGTTGAATGGCATTCTAAGAATCCTGGATTTCATTCTTTTTTCTTTATACCTTATTTGTAAAGTAATAGTATACGATAATGGACTACTTCAACGATACAGCGGCCATCTTCTCAAGGGGCGAAATAAGGCAAAGATGACGGAAAATAGATAGAGTTTCGTGTGTTTGTCTTTCTTTTATGGGTAAAGTTGATCGATGTGTCGTCGTAATTCATCTTGTGTTGTATTGTCTTGTGGTGAGCTGTTAATATCATTCGACGTCATTACTGTAACAAAACCTAATTTGCCCCCTGGACGCCCCACAATGCCTTGCGATTCAAGATGGCCGCCGTATCATCGAGGTAGTCCATTAAATGTTGGCTTGTTCTGTGTGTTTTGCATCCTCAGCCAGTCGTCACAAGAATCTGGAGAATTTCTACGCCTTGTCATCTTTCTCGTTCCCGCCATCCAGTCAGCAGTTAGTTTTGTCCAGGTCTTCTTCTACGCGCACATACCAAACGGTTAGTCAGTACTTGGACAATGACGCGCTGTTAGTATAGAGCACTCGAACAGCAGGAAAGGCACTACTTGTGTTACTAAGCTTTCTTCTCTCGAACTCTACAGCTCCCCATGTAAAATTCAATCGCGACCTCTCAGGGGAGTGTTGAATGGTGCCATTTAACAAAACATTCTCATTAGCATACATTGTTAACGACAGCAAGATGGCCGCCATGTTTTTGTTTTTATTTTTTGACTCTCTTGGAAATGCTATTGTATTCCAAGATACTGGGTCATATTCAGTAGAGGTCTGTCACCCTGAAGGCTAAAGGTTACTTACTCTTGGCACTTTTTTTTAATTTTTAAAGAAAACTGCCAAAAGATTCAGTATAACAAGACACTACAACAGAGACTGGCTCTTCAAGGTACGTGTGTGCTTTTAGAAGTTTAGGTAGTCTGTCAGTCTGTCAGTCTGTCAGTCTGTCAGTCTGTCAGTCAGTCAGTCAGTATGTATGTATGTACAAGTATGTAAGTGGATTCCATTTTTTCAGCAGATAGTTCTCGTAATGTTGTTATCAAGCCGGAAGACTTGGAGATACTTGAGGACCTGCCATCTACTAAGCTTTAATACCAAGGTTTTTTCATTATTCAAAACGTTTTTGCTGTAATTCTCTCTAACATCCCAGTCTGTCCCTTATCTGTCTATCTGTCTGTGTTTATCTTCTGTTCAGTCGCTAATCGGTCGAGCAATCGCCGGTCGAGCAATCGGTCGGTCTGTGGGTTGATCAGTCACACAATTGACACAATCTAACACTGTTGTTTCATTACCTTTCTCGATACTGAGTATATTAGAAATGACTAGTTGTTTTAAATACATCACTGCGTTGTACAGTACATATTGCATTATTGAATTAATGCATTCGTTACTATGATTTGAATTTTTGCCTTCGGGAATGTTTGAGCCTAATTACAGAATGACAAGTTAGTACTAGGTAACCACACCCATCCCCTCTAAATCAGGTCTTATCAGATGACAATTGCATGTTTCGCCTTTATCCTAGAACGGAATTTCGTACTCATCTTCAGGCCAAAATATATTTGCAAAACGCAAGGAAACACTGAACTAGACAACATTTTAACAGCTTGCCTGCAAAAATAAACACTTTATTTGTAAAGAAATCCCCATTGACATGTACATTAAATACTGTTTGCATTGTGCGAGATGCTTTGAACACGTGTCATAACACGAGGAACAAAACATGAATTATATAAACGTTACGTTAACAGTGCTGATCAATCGTGAACGGACTTTTCTTTCAAAAAGCATTATCTAGATATATAATAATAATAAGCAAATAAATTTCGCAAAAATATAACTGCTAAAAAATAACAAAATTCGTGCACAAAATAAAGCCCAATTCTTAATATTTAGAAGTTCATTTAGAAGTATGTCGCGTTCATTATGATTTTTCAACTAATGCGTCATTTGCGCATGCGTTAGTCTATGCCAGTAGGTGATTTGCAATCATCCAAATGAGAATGAACTAACAAACGACATGACCCCCATGTTAGTCGATATAACAAGAGGATACTGGCAAATATCTTGTTAAATTCAACCAACTTGACGGCATTTATCACGCACAGACCTCTTTATCTTGGTTGTAATGTTTTCCCATTTTAGACAATGTGTATTCTCTAGAGTATCATTTCTTTGTTTAACAGTTGCACATGAGAAGACATGAATATGGATACAATTCAAACAAAGAGTCTTATTCTCAAGAAAATGGCACGTGGTCTGAAATGGGGAAAAAGGTGATTTAAGTGTGCATGATATACAACCAACAACACATACACATCAATCACTACCATAAATAGAAATCCCTTTTAAAAGGAGCAAACATTCACAATTCTTCGTTTTCACTTTACCTCATCTGGTGAGAGACTTTTCTTTGGGTCCTTTTGGAAATGGTTGAAAACCACCACCTAACTTTCCCTTTTTGATCCAGTATTAAATTACCGATACTTACAATAAGTTAAAAATTACAAAAAGACAACAAATAAGTTAAATATTACGAAACAATATCATTTTGGTTTGAGACCCCCTATTAGTCCCCCTTCCTTCCCTGTGCTTTTTACATACTGATTAATATTTTCTTATTTCCATTCACATCATACTGAATATGATTTGGTAGCGCGCAAGCACTATATATTCATTCTCAGTCAACATAAAAGGTCAATTTGAGTGATTTTTTTACAGTTGGATTTCCACATTACATGCCTGGAAATCTTTTGCAAATTTTGCCGTTTGTCGCAATCGACGGTCATAATTTGTTATTTTTTAAAGAGCAAAGGATTTTTTCCTTTGTGGTCACCATATTTTTCCGATCCCTTCCATCACAATTCACTAAGGAATAGATTTTCCCCAAGTAGACCTCTCTTGTCTTCCTTGGGAATTTTATTCGATCTAACTACGTTCTTGCTATTACTGACATTCAGCCAGTCAGGATCCGATACAGATCTCTTAAAAGCCAGCTAAGAGCTATTGCATTCATCACTCGTTCATGCAGCCTAGCTTGGCCAGTTATCTTTCTCAATACTCATTGTTCTGATATAATTTAGAATCGTGTGTCAAGTGATTCAGGCACCTCAACGATGATCCCTGCTTCGTTTGTTATTCGTTTCACTTCGATGTCTGGTTGAATCGTTTGATCCCTAAAGACTGCTGATACTGGTTCAGTCTTGGTTTCATAATCTTTGATGACTTCCAAGGTATTAGTGCCTGGTTCGTTGAAAGACAAACCATCTGTCTGTGTTTCTGCGTCGACAGTTTCCGCTGAAGAACAATTGAAAAAAAGGGTCAAGTATTGTGGTTCCAGTTGAAAAATTACAAATAGGGCTTGGAACGGCGGTGGGGTGGAGGGGCGGAGGGGCGGAGGGGTGGTTGGGCGGAGGGGTGATGGGTGGAGGGGCGGAGGGGCGGAGGGGCAGCCCTAAGGGACCAAGGGTGGAAAAAAGAAACTTTAAATCCCTATATTAGGTTACCATCGATAGACAACACTTCTGGTCTTGTTTGGGGATTTTTTACCAGTTGAATGGCAAGCTTTGATATAAATGTAGATGGATGATTGCGCATGATACGGCGGGCATTGTTTGCCCTTCACTGTAGGCTGGTAATGTGATTTATGAGATTCATTCAGCTGATCGATACAAGCAATTCAAAGGCTAAAATACTGTTATTTCCTAAGCATAGAATATTTTGACCCCACTTTTGGTCATTTCAAAGTTCACGACATCCTTTCTTGTTAGCTCAGAGTCGCCCATGTTTCATATTTCTCAATACATACCAATTGGTCTGCACTGGATGGTAGCCGGGATAAACAGAACGAAAGCAATGACGCCGAGGAAGGCGCATACACCAGGCGTCAAGGAGAAGACATAACGGACGTACTGAGTGCACTCTGGACAATCAGGGCTGAAGTTTTAAAACAGAATAATATCAACAGTGAGTTACTACTTTTTCTACTGCTATTAGCCATTCCGAGGTCGAGGAAAAGATTGGGTCGAGTTTGCATTACAGTGCATTGTGGGACTGTTTTAGAGGACGAAATAGACGCCATCTTGAAAATGTTTTGGTCCCCAAAAATCAGTCCCACATGTCACGGCTGGAAAAAAATTCGTCTTGCAAAATGAAACGGTACTTCAACACTTGATCCAGGGTTTAAACTGGACATGAAAAGAAACAAATTCTAGTACAAACGTTTAGTTATCATTTCCTGTTACATACCTAGTTTTTTCGGGAGCAAATTCCTGTAAGAGTCCAAAAAGAACACCCAAAAATATCTTAGCAAAAAATCCCATGGACGCCATTAAGAATGCTCCTGAACTCTGTAAATGAAAGTACATGAGGTATTAGATGGTGTGTTAACTGATATTACGAGCCCACCGTCCCATACTAGTCAGCGGCTTTGGTTTCCAGTAAACACACTATTTCAATGGTCTGCCATTTGGATAATAACATGAGTACGTTAAATCAAAGAAATCTTTTTTGCGTGCACAGCTTTGTTACTATCAATGGAAGCCAAAGCTGCGAAGTCAGAGCCCGTGTGTGAGATCACTAGGGATCGAAGTTTGCTGCTCCAAATGACGGCTATTAGACCTAAGCCATACAAGTCTCGCAAAGATCGCTATTCTCAAGCCGGCTTTTCAGTGAAGGAAGATGCGGAGGTTGCGCTAAAATGGACTTTGAGAAAGTCTAAATTGCTGTAGTATTCCTCTTTTGACTACGCTTCTCGTCCCCCTTAATATTAAGCAAAATTCAAATTGAAATTCGTCGCTCTTCTTACCCTATCAGCATCAACAAACTCAGCCGCTAAAGCAAGAGTAGTGACAAACATGATTGACGTCCCACAACCTGACACAATGGCGGGGATGTAGGCGAATGATCGATTCTCGGCTGTTAGAAGACAAAACCATCCAGACCCTCCTATAACAGCCATTGCACCCACTACAAACGTCCACTAAAAAGATTGAAAAATGAATTAAAATAAATGCGATACAGTGAATGGAGCAATGGCATGGCAAGAGTTGGGGAGCAAGCGCGCGCTCATATGGCTGCAAAATCCGTCAAATATACACCCAAGCCACACTAACGAGAGATTCATTTTGTCACAAAGTCTTTTATGGCTACCAACTGCAGCCCGCGTTTTTCAGCTACATCATGACTTCTTACAAACGTTTACACTTTTAAACGTTAAGTCAGTTACCTTATTTCCTAATAGTTTGTTCAGTTTCTTGGCAGCAATGCTGGCAAATACTCCACTGATGAGAATCACTAGAGGAAAGTAGGCAATGGATGCCTGGATAGAAATTTTAACAAATAACATTTAGTAAGGCCAAAAATTGAACAGAATGGCCAGCTGATCTAAGCACTGGCTTGCGCTTTCAGGCAACTTTCCTTGACTGACGGCAGACGCGTCTCTACCCCTCTCCCTTTCCCTTACCCCGCTTTCAGAAGGGGAACAGTGGAAAAGGAGAACGTCAAGTCATTTTCTTTTCTGCCTTCTCTTATTCTTCTTTACTTACTACAAGTTGCTTACCTTCTCAAACTTCAGGTGATCCGTCAAGTACATTGGCAAATAGGAGCTTACAATGGTCTGAGAAAGCCTAGTAAACATATAGGCTACTCCAAGCTGGCAAATCAATGAGGAATATGTTAGTACTCTATCTAGGAAGGTAGCCAACAGAAATGAATTATATTTTAAAATTAGTATGATTCAGTTGGACTGATGAGCAACCAGTTGGCAGATTTCCTTTGGAATGTATTTTGATCACCAAATTTGCGTCTCTAAAAATTCCTATGAGCGAAAAGAAAAAAATCTCGTGTGAAAACGGGTGAAAATATTTGTAGTTACACTTGTTTTGGGAACAAATGAAACACAAATATTCCCTCTGGCCTCGCCTCCTCCCCACTCCCCCGCTCCCTCCTCACCTGGTAGAATGTGCCCAATTCCTTTTTCCTCCCTTTTCTCCTCTCCCCCACATTTTTCTACTTAAGTCTTTACGCACGACACGGTAAGGCATCGCTCACATGCTTTTCAAGAAATCTGCTGTACTAGAGTGACTAGCCTCCTGTTCACGTGGAAACCTAAGAGCTTTTTCACATGTATGAGAGGCTAGTCAGTCGTTAGTCAGTCCATAACAATGGTTATTCAAATAGGTCGCTATATTTCGATTCGGCGTATTGGGTTGTGCAATATGGAAACTTGCGTTTGCGCAATTTGTGCTAGCCAATATATTTGTCGTTCGTGCATCCCTCGCTTCATTATTAGAAATCTATCAAACAATTGATTTTCTTACCTTGTAAAATACAGGATTTTTAAACAAAGTTCTCCAAGATTTCCTCCTGGTGCTTTTGCCTTTAGATCTGTCAATAATGGTCAATTCAGAGTCGATGTCATTTGCTTTACTTGTTTCTTTTTCCATTTCCTTGTTCGCCATATAATTCAAATTGACTTCCTGCAACGTGCTATCATTTATTTCCAAGAAATTCGAATTGCTACTTTCTAAAGCTAAAGAAGATTCTTTACAGTTTCCAGAAGAAGTAGAGTTCGATGAATGAGAGCTTGGGAGCGGACTTTCCTGAATTTCTGAGTCAAGTCTTGATCGTATTTTGGGATCAATTCCACTGGGATGGTGCATTTGAAGATGTTCAGGCACAAGAGGAGACACAAAGAATCTGTCAGACAGCGATCGCGTTACCCTTGGGCTTGGAAATGGACTCTCCTGGGTTTCTGAGTTAAGTCTTGACCTTACTTTTCTACTAACTCCATAGTCTTCTCCACTGGAATGGGGATGTATATCAACACTCTCGGATCCCATTTGCGACCTTGGGACTCTCTTGGATGCGGATCTTGATAACTTAGGGCTTGGGAAAGGACTGACTCTACTCGATCCCCTTCGTGAACTTAGAATCATAGCCGAATGGTTAGGTACCATGTCAATGAAAGTTTCTGGCATGCAAATTTCGACGCTTTCAACGTCTGTGCCATCAAGGCTTGAGTCGCCTCCGTATCCACTCGACTCTACACTTGCTACTTCGTCTGCCTTATACTTGTCTTCCTCGGTGTCATGGTGCTCCGACAGGGCATGCCATAAATGGTTCTCCAGTTCAGCAACATCTAGGGTAAACTCGTTCTTCTTTTTAGAATCCAACTTGTCGTAGTTGTAAAATTCCTTGCCTTCTTCTTCTTCCTCAAATGATGCGTTCACAATTGCAGTACTGGCCTTGCCTTGGATGACGTCAGACACGCTACAGACATGCGCAGTTTCATACAAACTATCGGATGTAGAAGTCACTGTTTTTGATTCTTCATAACTTTGCATAGAAAATTCGTGACGCTTTTTCTCTTGGTTTTGGAGATACCTTCTTGGTTTTTTCTCTGTGTTTCCTAAAGAATGTAATCAAAAAGCGTTAATTGAATTACATTTACATTTGGATTATCCCTACTCGATATGCGATATACCACTAAAGTTGTTCCGCCATATTGGAATAAGGCTTATTCAATGTAACTTTGAAAATAATTCAAAAAAAAAAAAAAAAAAAAAAAGCCATAGCTTTTCCTACTAAATAGATTTATCCACTCAACTCCACTCAAATAATAATCATTGAAAAAAACCCAGATTTAAGAGAATGAACCTGAAGTTCATGTTCAGTTGCTGGTGAGTCACCACGAAACAATAGATGATGTCGGACTTGAATACAATAAATGCATGAATACATCGACTCGAAACTTCGCGGGACTTCGAGTCATTGTCACGTGGTCTCCCAAGGAAATTCAGTCGAGAAAGCTCTATTTGTTTCCGCGTGTTTGAAATTTTTTCATAGTTTGCACTTGGAGGTCACGCTCTCTCTTCTGCCTGTTCGGCGATTCACCTTTCCAAACCCTCCATTCTGTCATAATTCGCTTTTTGCTCACCTTTCTTAGCATTTGGTTCACGTGTACCGACGTGAAAAATAATGGCGAAGAAAGCTCCTGTACCCACCACAATTATAACTAGATTCTGACGAAAAAAAAAAGAAAACAATTTAAGTCAAAATAACATAATTGTTAACTATAAAATCTTGCATGTTGAGCGGCACAAGGAAACCTTTTGACCGGCCGTTTTTAACTTTTTTGTGATGAAATTTGCGAGATTTTGTGAAGGGTGGATGTTGTGAATTGTGAAATATGAATTTGTGGAATTCGCAAGGTTTCTTCATATGGATCAGGGCATTTATTATGCATTAACGTCTACAACCTAGAAAAATATAGACTCTTATTCAGGGTAGCTCAACTAGAAGCAGAAAAATCTCTCATCTCGATATCATTTAACGATTTGTTGGCAATATAGTCGGATTATTATTTCAGCAGTAGCGACAAATATACTATAAACATCATTTTCCAAGGTACTTGCTCCTTGACCTTGTTCTTAACTGATATCCCTAATATCATATTTACATCCCATAGAGTACTTTCTTCTGTTTGGCCTATTTGATCGCTTACGAACAGATTGGAGAATGTCCTACCAGTTTTAGTCTATGAGAGTACAAAAGAACACTATAAAATGAACAAAATTTATATGGCACTTGGTTTGGCGGCTTATGTGATTCGCAAAGACAATTCCTGGAAAAGAGGACACAGGACCAAGATCGGTTGCTTTGACATGTATCAAGAATTCGTGTTATTTGATATTTGTCGGAATTGCTGAACCCGAAAACCCTATAAAATGGTCCCCTGTGACTAGTTATTTCACCACGTCGTTGATTGCCTTCAGTACTACCACGGTAAAAGGACATTTAGTACTGCAACTATAAAACTGCCTAGAAAATGGTTCTCAAGTCGGTCATTTTTTTAATGGTTATTATTGCCGTTGCTTCGGCATGCGGTGGGGGACGACGCCGACGAATTATTCCTGATTGCAAGACCCGATGCACCCACGAGTGTGACTTTCGAGGGTGTGGAGTAAAGTGCAGAAACCCTTGCATACCTAATATGAAGAAAAGATCAGTTCCTGATGAAATGTTTCTACTGCCTTCGAATTTCAACGAGTATGACAACAACCAAGATGGGGGGATCAGCCTAGAGGAGTTTGCAGATGCTTTGAAGGCCAAAGAAGAGGAAATCAAAAAGATGTTCGACTCATTCGACACCAATTCAGATCAGAGAATAACTTGCGATGAGTTTAAAAAAGCTCTGAAGGGATCAACAGAAATTGAGCCACGCTGTTAGAAAATCCAGAGCAAAAAGAATGACCATCGATTAATGACCACGACTGACCATGACAGACATAGGAACATTATATGATCGTGAAAACACTGATAATAGATAGTTTTAGATTGAATCAGACAAATACTTTAAAAAACAACTTTGGAGGAATTTGAAATAATAGGGTACTTCAATTAAAAGATGCAATCTAGCTCCTTAGTTACTATTCTTTGAAACATAAAAATAAATTAAATTATAGACTTACTATTGTCTCGTAATATATTTGTGCAACCAGTTACATTAAACTTCAACTTTTTCACAATAAAACGCTTTATATGATCTAATTACGTTTACTTTTGTCTTACGGCTTCCTCATGAAATAGTCTAATACAACGAGTAGTTGCATGCTGGCCATTTTTTAAAGCGAGTTGTCTGCCCGCCTTATGAGATGTCGATCTCCAGATTCATTGAATTCGTAACATGATTAGAGTGGTTTAACTAGGAATATTTCGACGACCCCCTGAATGTGGCAAATTCCCCTTATGACTGATTATAGCCAAACCACCTTCCTGCGACTCCCAATTATATCGCACCAGTTAAGAAGAGCTGTCGAGGCCAAAACAAACAAAAGTCTTCATTGTCGAGTCCTTTTATCGTTTTAAAAAAAAATATATATATTGTTTTATTTCTATTGTATTCACCCAACTGGGGTAGATCTTCTTAGAGAGCTGCGACCTTGTCGGCTCTCTCAATTTCATATTTTCCAGGCAGGGAGCATTCCCCCCTTCTTGGCTACTCCAGAAAAAAAAGGTGGCCTTCTCTATTGTCATACGGTTCGGAATAGGAAAGATAATTGCATTTGAAATTATGTGTATGAATATTTGCCGGATTTTGTGAAGATGAAACGGTCATGCATTACTACGTTTATAAGTCTTTTTCTTCTATCTGCCATTCATAGAAACTCAGTGTTGACCTGTATTCAGGTATTTAAAGTATAAGCAGAAACATCTCGATATCATTGCACTTTTTTGGCAATTATTGTAAATTTTATTTTCGTTTCAGCAAGTTTCAGCACTAGCGACAACTATTTTGTAAACATCCTTCCAAGCTTAGGTACTTACTCTCCGCAAAATGACCTTTAATTGTTCCTAATATTTCAAATACATCGCATGGATATTCTAGTTTACTTTCTTTTGTTTTATCCATTTGTTATTGCATATGAACAGTTTTGGTCCGACCAGCATAGCAAGTGTTTGGACATCATAGAATGAACGAATATCATACAGATTAGCAAAGAATATACCTGGAAAAAAGTCTGCAGGAACACATGCAACATCTATTGACATCGTTAAGACAAGAATTTGCGATATGTGGCGTTTAGTTTGTCGGTGGTGCTGAAACAAAAAACCTATAAAATGGTCCCCACGCTGACTACATATTTCATCCCTTCGTTGAGTGCCTACAGAACGACCTCGAACACATTCAGTACTGCAACTAAAACTGCCTACAAGATGCTTCTCAAGTCGGTCATGGTTTTTATGCTTCTTATTGCTGTTGTCTCAGCATGCGGAGGCGGAGGAAGAAGAGGTGGAGGTGGTGGAGGTGGAGGCGGTAGTGGTTCAAATTGCCGAACTACTTGCAGAATGGTGTGCTACCGGATTCGAGTGTGCCGCCCTTCCAATCCAAGTCACTGTCCAGTTAGCACAAAATGTTTTAGAAAGTGTACAAACCCTTGCAGAAGTGTAAAGAAGAGGTCTATCCCAGAAGACAAGGTTATTTTACAGCTACCTTCGACGTTCACCTTCTACGATAGCGATAAAGATGGGGGGATCAGCCTGGAGGAGTTTGCCCGTGCTATTGAATGGGACCAAGAAAAGGCCAACGAGATGTTTGAACTGATCGACACCGACTCAGATAAGAGGATAGCTTGCGATGAATTTAAGAAAGCTCTGAAAGGAGTAGACGACACTGAGCCAAGCTGTTAGGCTGAATCTACCGCAACAGAAATGACCGTCGAATGGCTTGGACGAACACTATGATTGTGTAAAAGTGAATGTAAGCTTTAAATCTGCTTTACACTTAAATAATAGCGACTTAGAACAAAATAGCAAGCTCCATCATATACCAAAGAATATGCGTGTGACAGTGGTTTTAGGGTTAAAGATAAACTATGCTTAACTAATACAGCGTGTCCTAATTGTACAATCGCATTAAAAGCCATGCGCAATAAAACTCTTTGAATCATGTCTCATGAAATTTGCTTCATTTTTATATGCCCATTTCAAATTGTGCAGTGTTATGCATAATGGATGACAGCGAGCGGAGTACGCGGTGACTTGTTTGCCGAAAACGAGGGTACCCAGTCGTTATTTTGAGCAAACGCTGATGGTCTTCTATTTGTTTGCTTGCATATTTGTTTTCCGATATCTAGACTCAGTCGAGACATCGTTGATATTATTTCGACTAATTAGTGTCATACACTAGTAAGTACTAATTCCTGTGGGGCGCCTTTCGCCGACCATAAATTCAACCATGAATGTTGCAAACGTATATATAACATAGTAAGTAAATTTGAGCTTATTATATTAGAGAATGTCTTTCTTACCATGAATTCTTTCCACTGCTTGAACGACAACGTGTCACCGCTGTTGGCACCTAGCAACACCCACGTGACCACATATACATAAATACCACCGATCAAAGTTATGGCTGAGCTGTAAACATAAACATTATGATAATAATAATGGATTAATAATTGATGTTAGTATAATTTTAGACTTTAATCATTTCGCCTTCGGCAAAGAATTGTTAAATAATAATGATTTTAATGTATGACAATCATTTTTCTACATATTATCTAACAAATGCGAGTCTCGCACCGTGGTTCAACGGTTTCTCAGTGCTGTAAACATACTTCAGAGCTAGGCTATGTGGTCTAAATTGCTCAAGAACAAGCATTCCAAAAAAGATATGTAGCGCAGAAAAAGACACGGCCGCCATGTCAAAAAAAAAAAAGAGTTCTGAACCGTTTTGAATTCCAAGATGGCGGCGATTAAGGGACCAAAGACACGATCGATTGGCAATCAACGTTTTCGGCTTTTACGCGCAAAGTAGAACGAAGTTTCTCTGGTCTCAATGTGTATATAGGGAATTTGTTGCACGGTTTGAAAATACCGCATCTCGCACTTCTCAAGAAACAGGGCTCAAGAACAAAAGGTGCAGAGAGTACTCGAAAATTGGCGGGAAAACATTAAATGGTGAACTTGGCCTAGCCTCCTCCGCAGGCATCTACTTGGCTCTTTTTGCTCCTCGTCCCCACTTCTCCTCCTCTCTCTAGTTCTTCTCTGCCATAAAATTTAACGCAGGGATCCCAACAGAGAATAGAAGAACTGACATGCAGTAACCTGCGGAGCTAGTCTCCCTCGCATCTGTTTTTAGTGTCGGTCGTCACGCAACGACGACCGACACTAAAAACGGATACGAGGCCCGGGGGGAGTACTCCCATATATGGACTATATGGGGATGATCCGCTGAACAGGGTATGGTTTTTCGAGCTTCTTGTCATAAACAGGGTATGCAATTTCCCTCAAGTTCCTAGTTCTTCCCGAGTTTCCTGTCATATTCAGGGTTTCTACTTTCGTATTGCCCGAAACTGGTTATTATGGTCGTCAAAAAACGATACGCGAGATGACATTATAATTGAAACAGGAACTCAGCGCAATAAATTATATCTTTTGTCATAAACAGGGTCTACAAATTTGAGTTTTTTTGTCATAAACAGGGTACCCCTTTCAGAATCCCAGCGGAACACCCCTACCCAAATTCTGGCGGAGTACCCCCCGCCCCCCCCCCCACGGGATGCGAGGGAGACTACTGCGGAGCAGGCTAAACTTGGCCGGTTTAGACGGGAAATACTTAAGATACCTAGTGAGAGTTTGGCAGTCTCATGATACACACGACAGGAAATATTAACCACGGAGAAACTAGTTTCATTATCTTGCTTTCCGACTATTTTACAAGAAGTCCAACCGGTTTGTTCAGTAGTATTTAGAATAAAAAAACTATTTACGTCATATCCGATTTAATTCCAAGTTAAACCGGACTACAGGAAATCAAATATCTCACTGTAAATACCTAACGAAATTAGGGGAGATTTAGGCATGGTGTGACGCGACACTGAGGTGTGACCAAATGTCATAGTCAGAGGGTTTTCGAGATGGAATATATATTTATATTATATCTAGGTTATTACCAACCGTCATTGGAACTTGTATAGTCGAGAAATGAAAATTGTCATACGATATTCATAATTCACTGTATAAGAATCATTTTAATACGCAATGTGTGAGTTGATATCGAGAAAAATAAATCACTATATGAGAATATCGATTTGCATTGGTGTCAGCGGAGAATTTTTTTTAGTATTTTTCTTGTAAACAGGAGAGTATTGCCAGCATTTTCAATAAAAACAGCTGTGTTCCCGACATTTCAACGCCTAATTTTAATCATAAAACCAGTTTGCCGTGCTCTTCGCCTCCACAAGCCTGCCAAGTGCTCAGCGGCAACAGTTTCAAAGTTCAAAACATGTAAGTAAGCTTGGATTTGATTGGATAGCTGTCATCAGCAGCGACGAATGACAAGTTAAGAACAGGTTAACAATGGGGCGACCTTACTTGGAGAATCAGCCAACAACAACAAAACTGCGGAGAATTCTTATTGTTTTTCAGTCTTCATGCGGAGCTCATACTTGTTTATCAAATTGTGACCTCATCAAATCAACTAGACTAAATATCGCCTAAAATACTCCGGAATACCCCATTCGATTGACATCTGGTGTTCAGCTTATGAATTGGCCCAGTTTAACTTGCTTACATTTTCCCCCCGCGAATTAGCCCTTCGTTTTATTTGATAGACATAGCTTTAATTACTGACATTTCTATTAGTATTTCTGGCTATTGTTGCGAGCCACTGAAAGATACACTTCAGATTTTTAAGAAGAAACATGGATGATTTTTGTTTACAAGAAAAATTTTGCTTCTAAGACTAAACGCATGAGCTAGCATTTTTTATCAAGAACACCGACCTGAAGCAAAATATTGGAGACAAACTGAATACCGAAACACCCCTAGAAAGAGATTACTAATTGTCGAGGTTTTATTAGGATTGTCTACCTCAAAATGTTTACCTTATAGCTCCCAATTTGACCATTTCACTTTGTCTTTTGGCAATCTCCGGTATAAGTGCAAGAAAGTTGGCTTGTGTTATTCCCCATCCAGCATTGGCACCGACCAAGAGAACGACGTAATAGGCCACGATGATCCAGTCATCTTTTTGTTCTCCGCAGATGAAACAAGGAATTAAGATAAAAGGGGTGAAAACCCCTACTAGACTACACCCGAGTAAATGCCAGGATTTTCTTCTGCCATAAAGCTTTGAAAGGATTGGTATACTGTAGTTATCTGAGAGGTAGCCTATCAGGAGACCAAAAGGAGCATCAATCGCACAAGGGATGAACCACAAATATCCAATGATGTTACTCGGCAACTCAAGAATTTTAGTTTGGAAAGTTAGAAGATATGACGAATAAATAGCGTGTATTAAATCGTTCATGACATGGCCAACACTGAAGAAGATGATTTGGTGAAGAGGAAGACGCTCTTTCGTTTTACTGCGAGCCATTATATGATCTAGCACAGACTAGCCTGGGTAAGGCAACCTAGGAAAAAAAATCAAATTTTATAAACGCAGCCAGAGAGAGAGAGAGCGAAAGGAAGAAAGAAAGATCGAAAAAAAAAAAAAAAAAAAAAAAAAAAAAAAAAGAAGACGACGAAGAAGAAGAAAAATAAGAAAATATCACATGATTTACTTTGACGATCTTATTCAATCGACCAGCATAAAACAAAATCCAAGTTACTTCTAAATACCCTTATCCGAAATTCATTAATAATGGACTCAATAGAAATCATGACTCAATGAAGCCAGAGCCGTTCCTAATTCTGATATAAAATTTAAATCATATCAAATACCTGTACATGGATCTCTGCTAGAATCAATCTTATCTTTAAAATGTTTATTAAAACACAAAAGTTCTAGCCTAGACGTTCCATAAGCACTATAAAATATTCGCGTCCGTGTTGTATACGATATAAACTAAACTAAACTCGACTGACTATGGTATGAGTTTATATATACGAGATACTAGAAGTATATGTATTACATAACATACCCAATGAAATTTGAGTTCCTATACAAAGTTTTTCCAAAGTAAGTTTTGACAAACTCAGTTCCAAACGGATCTTTTTCTGCCGCCTGGATTCGACAGAACTGCTTAACTCGGAGGGCAAATAGCAAGTAAAGCAAAATTTTGTAAAACGCCGTAACTGACCTAAACTCCCATAAACCAGTACGACGGGTTATTTTTACAACAAGTCCTGCTTCTCTTGGATAAAGGTACTTGTCAGGTTTATCAGGAATAAAGGGGATCAATGCACGCTGTGGTATCATATCTATCTCTCAATAAGAAAAAAATCTGTTACTGCTATCAATAACCCTAGTACTATTATAATATATATATATTTTATACATATACTCTACTAATGGACATGAAAAACCCACATTTTTACCCATCTGGATTTTTCAGTTTCCGTCATGTCTTTAAAATTTCATCGTCCTCGTTATTCTGCATTTGACCTTTTGGCCGTTTCACTGCAGATACCTAAAAACTGTCACGATATATTGGGTATAGAGTTACCAAACCTAAGAGTTCCAAGATCTATATTCTGTTCTGACACATTATAGAGACATTAAATGTGTTTTTATGGAGTTCTATACTAGTTTTCCTTGACCTAGAAGCTTGTACGTCACTGTTAGCGGCAAATACTTGACAGACTTGTCACCGTGATCTCATGCTGCTAAACGTAATACCGTGATCCACTCAGAGCTGAGGTGTGGCTATCTCCAGCACTGCGCATGCTCGAACCTGTCCCTGATTGATAGAACATTGTCGTCTCTGGGTACGAGACGGATTATGCATTGGATTAATTTCTGCTCTACAGAATTTACTGTCATAACCAAGAATAGAACAGATGAGTATTCAATTTCAGTTTCTTTGTTCAAATATCGCTTATGAGAAAACATTTCTTGTAACATTAGTCTATGCAATCTCATGCTTCTGAAAGATGTTCAAAGCCACGACGCAAACTTTTTTTGTGATGATAAATTTACTTAATACACCACTCGACTTTGCTCTCGTTTCAATAACATTGTATATATCTATTATTTATATATTAGTATAGATCTCATATATATATATATATATTATTGCGTATTTTACTGCATTGTGTTTGTTATGCCAAAGGCATGGATTGTGGTTCGTTTTGTCAAAGGCAAACTTTAACGATCTTACACGAATAAGATTTCCTTGCTCGCTCGCTTCGGCCCCCACTCGCTGCGTCAGCAACTGACAATAAGAGAAAATAATCAGAATGATAAATAATTAGACTACAGCAGATTCAATTGTTCCTGTCTCCTGTCATGGCTGCCACGATTACGTGATGTGCAAAGGGTCTCTTTTTTGTCAGACAGGTTTCTTTCATGAAACCTCCCTACTTCCTGCCGGACGTGTGCTTATTATCTTGGACCAAAAGTGAACGGAACTCTCCGGAAGGTCTAAATGATCAGTCTGTTCGTATTTGTACTCAAAGGTCAGAATCATTTCAAAGACAAATCAAATCCAAACAACAACACGTGTACAGAGAAATCAGGCTTGGAAACAGCTTAGTCAGGTTTGCCCATTGTTGTTCAGTTCAGTAAAATACCTTTTCGGCCGACTGATTTTAATCAAAGTTATTTTTCGCTCGTTGAAAAACAATCTTAGTGGAACTCGTTTCAAACTAAGTGACTAAGTACCCAAATGATGCCTGATCGTGCTTGGAGATTCACCAATTGTGAGCCAATAAATATCCAATAAGAGATGCCTCTTCATGCTTCATGATTTACCAATATACCAATATACCAATATACAACTGAACCAATATTGGTATTTCATAGCTGAGTTTACCAATAATAAACCTTAAAAGGCCTTCAAAAAAAAAAGTTAAAAAATTCAATGATTGTCCAAAATTGCCATATTGTATAGGATGGAATATCAATAATAAAGCAAGCTGGATCTCTAGAATTTTTCCTATCCTATGAAGGACACGCTGATGCCTGCGGAGGAGACTCAATTTAAACTAAATACTTTGCATATCTCTCAATAGATCCTGTACTTCCTGATTGTCAAACACCAAAACCAGCGCAAAAACGAGTTTTTGTTTATGCTTAAAAGTATTTTTCCATGAACTTAACCTTGACGTTTTCCTTCTTGCACGGCTAAGCAACGCTTTGATTAATCTTAAACCAACACAAGTTTAAACCTAAAACGTCACTTTATATTTCTCAAACTATAATGATTCTTGGTGAATTCAAAGCATAAGTTGCTGAAGTTTTATGAGCGGCTAACTAAGATCACATTTCGCAACTACATAGCTCCTTAACGCTATAGTGATTTCTTTGTTTGCAAAGCCAAGAGACCATGGTCTCTTGCCTCAGCCCATAAATTAATGAAAATTAATTTTATGAACGAGTCATTTAACGGCGAAACGATGTTGTTGACTAAATGTTCTTATTTTATCGTTGAGGTAAGCAAGAAACAGATTCGAACTATATGGAATGACTTGGAAAGATTCTTACTCCAAAACAATCATGATTATCTTTGTTGCTTGTTGGAAATGGAAACTGACTTTATCTATGAAACAAATGATTTATAAATAAAGAAAAATAACAGGCAGCAGTTTTAAATTCAATAATACGGGAGTTGTGTGCTGCATAAATATCTGTTCACAATAACATTGCCATTACGGCGACATAACTGTCACAACTTATATCACTCCGCCAAGTTTCGCCATTTCGCTTCAGTCTTCTGTTAGCAATCTATGGAATAAGGGCACTAAGGATAATTAAATTTTGTCAAACCCTAACCACTGTAATCTGTACAGTACTACCTTGAATAATGGTAACCATTAGTTTTCGTTGTGTTAAAGTTTTAATTATTTACTCAAGCAGGGCCGTAACCAGGGGGGAGCACATGATGCACGTGCACTCCCCCCCCCAATAAGAGCTTACCGCCGTTTTTTCATTACTACACGGCCACCCCAGACACAAATCGAGTCGTGTAGTTTGCAATAGACTACCGTCAATCAATCACGTTGACGCCATTTACACGCGTTTGGATCAGTGAATTGAGAGCAGAGCTTCGTAGGCGTTTTGTGTTCATTTACACGCGTAAAGAGATGCCTTCTTTTGTCTAAACCTTCTTTTGTTCTTAATTAAACAAAAGAAGGTGAGAAATTCGGGATAAAATCGCATGCACAGTGGAATCGATTCTTAAACTATGAAAAGGCTTATAAATCAAGTTAGGGCATTTTTGATTTTTGACAAATATAATGCGACGTGAGACCGCGATATATTGTCCAGCAGACACACGTTAAATACAGAAAATGACGGCAAACTGCAAATGTCATAGTGAAGGTAAGCCGAATTTTTTGTTTTTCTTTTATTTGAAAAATCGTACCATTACATGAGTGCCATCAGTCAATTGGAATTTAACGAAATTCAAAACAATAGCGAGCAAAAAATTATTTTTGCTATTAAACCTGAGACCCGTACGAGTGCATAAAATTGCAATGGTTTATCAACTGAGTGAAGTCAAATTTGAAGTCTTATTTTAATATAGTCTACCATGCTTTCGTGCTTCTAGAAGGTCTGGCAAAGGCAATAAACCCCAAAACGAGATTTCTTTGAGACGAGGTTTCTTAAGAATTTAAATCTTTATTTCAAAAAAGTAAAAAAACCCGGATTTATATTTCATGTGTTGTGGGAATTCCTCTGATGTTGCGTTGTTCAGTTCACATGCAGTAAGTTTAGCATTGAAGTTGAACGACTGGCAATTGGGATCTATTAAACAAGACCCCATACAAGACAGATCATCAGTTACTGAGAAGAGCTGTTGGCTGATGTGGTGATGCAGTACAAGGTGTTTGGGACTTGCTTGAAACATTCGTTTTGGATTTTCTAGAGGCAAAAAAAGGAACTATAAATTATATGAATTATGTACTAAATATGAATCTGTAAATACATTTTCTTACCATTGGAATTTCTCTCCACACAGTATCTGGCGTTCCAAGACAGGTCGAGTTTCTTAAGCTGGTATATGTAAAACATATAGCAGTTGCGCACATAAATATAGACACTGAAGTGGCAACAGTTGCCATTGCTATGGAAACAGACTTTTCTCTTGACAACCCCATCACTCACAGCTGGTAACTCTCCTTCCATATAGCCTGGAGCAGTAGCACCACAGTGGTTTTGTGCAATACATCTATTGGGAATACGATGGTTACTGTTGCTGCCATAAAACAGATACCAGTCAGTCTCAGAGATGTTGAGGTTATCGCTGGAAGGATTGGATGTAATCTTGGATGTAAGGCGGGAGTCATCAAACAGAGTTTTATACTTTGTACAAATTTCCAAGGTATCTGTGGATTACAAAATACAGGATATAATTATTATGATGTTAAGCTGTGCTACATTTTTCTTTTATTATTACAGTATTATTGCTAGAACCAGAATAAAATAAATTAGAAACTAACATAGTCCCCTTCTTCACAGTTCCCTGTGTCGTCTTGAAAGGTAGCAGTGCCTTTGCATCAAAGTGATACAAACAGAAACTAGAGACATGTGAATAATTGCCTGCTTAGGTGTTAAAAATGGTCTCTATCATTGCAAGCTCATCACTGTTCGTCTTGCTTCAATACAAAGGCATGGCTACCTTTCAAGATGGTGCAGGGAACTGTGAAGGGGAATATTGATGACAAAGGAATGTGATCAATATTGTCCTATCCTCTTATGGAGGTGTTAATAATCATCAATTATTGATGAAAACCCCATAAGGAGTTCTGAAAAAATGTGAGCCCCAGATCATCAGATTAGATTCAAACCCACAAACCCAACATATATAGATTTTGTGTTATCTAAACTAGCTTAGTATAGACTGTATTGGTTAATCCTATTAGCTCGCAGCTTTACATAAGGAATTATATTTTTTATTGTATAATCTGTTTTGTCATGTAAAGGTGCCAAATAAAAAATTGTCATTGTTAACCCTCTGGAAAATAAATTAATATCATTATCAATACTATTATTATCATAAAATTTGAACATCAATTTAAATAAGAAAATATGGGCAATGCAGCCATACAGTATAAAATTTCCATGTACACAAATCAAAAAATCAAATATTTTTTTTATATTCTTATCCTTCTAATTATTATGATTTAATTACTGTTACTGTAACAGTTGTTAGAGTGAAATCTTTAATACCTACTTCTCAATTTCAGATGCACTGTTTTGTTACTTGATCCTAAAGCATTTGTGGCAGTTTAAGTATAGAATCCTTCTTGACTTGGTGTCACTGCTTGGAGATTAAGGTTAGTGTTTGTGGTTCTTGTTTGAATTATGCTTCCTTTGAAGGACCATGTGATAGTAATAAGCAGAGAACCAACTGCTTCACACTGTAGTGTAACATCTTGGTTTTTGAGCGCAAAAACATGAGGACTGGTAACCTGATTTTTGAATACAGGGCTACCAAGAGGTCCTAATAATAAAATTAATAATAATAATAAAATAAATAATAAGAAAATAAGAAAACATACAGACATGTCAAAACTTTAACTAAAAAATATATATTATAGATTAAGTATTTGAATAATTTCATTGATTAATAATTAGTTAAAATTGATAATAATAATAATAATATTAATAATGATAATATCTTTCTTTACCATGATTTAAAAAAAAAAACGATCAGCTGGACACGATAGAACAGCTGGTATGAACTGGTGATCAGCAATATAAAATCTATGAAAATCTTAATAAAATCTATACTAAAATCTGCGATTAAGAACCTAAAAGTACTGTATAAATATAAGAAAGGAGAAAATTAAGTATAATATATACATATATACACAGAAACACAAAAATGCCGCAACCCTCAAAACATTAAGATTAATTGTTAATTGATTATTGCTAAATTTTTGAAGGCAATCAATTTTGTTTCATATTGATATAATTTCCCCCTTTTCCCCTGAGCTCCTTTCAGCTGGTGAAAAATAATAAAATATTTTATACTTCACTTTCCTAGCTAATAGATAAAATGTAAATAAATATATTTTTATAATTTTCTGGTACCTTTTCGACGTCCCAATACTTCTGCCCTCATACCTAGCAGCTCATTTGCTGGAATATATGTCTCGGGATGTATTCTGATATATCGAGCTGTGATATCTCTGTCAAATATCCTTGTCACATACCCAATATCATCTGTATTTGCCTGGAAAGTCTATTAAAATTGTGTAAATCGATTAGAGGATTTTAGTTATATCCATTTTGTAAATCATTGCTTAATTCTACAATCTGATTGGTTAAAATTAATTTGAGCAATAATTGCACTATTTTGCTCATCATATGATATGAGCCAATCATGAGAGAGAAATAACATTTTCTAGTCAAACATATCCATCATGCATTAAACTGTGTTGCTACTATTGCTACTTCCAAATTTTAGCTTTTTTAATGCGAAACTGTCACTTGATCTTCTTCACATAATTTTCATAATTTGGTTACCTTGACAACAGATGATCCAGTATCCTTGTAGAATGTCCAACTTGTGTCATCAAGACTGTAAGATATCTGTAACCAAGAGAATTAAAACACTGAGTGTTCTGCATAGTTCAATATTTAAAAATTGGGAAATTAAAAAAATTAAGAAAATAAAAAAATTTCGGAATATGGAAAATATTAAAAAATTTGATATTAAAAATTTTATTTTTAGAAAAAACTCAAATGTTAATATTGAAATTCCTATTAATACAATAATTAATATTATTATTATTGGTAGGAGTACTATACATTTTATAACAAAGTAAATTATAATTTATAAAAATAATTAAAAAAAGGTTTGTAAAGGTTTTTTTGCAATATGATAAGTGTACCTGGTATGAAGTCACCCATCTTTCGATGCCATTTCCTCTTCCTGTCGTGACAATACCCGTGACAAGCATTGTGTGACCAAAGCCGACTTTAAGCCACTGGCCGGCACCAAGGACTCTAGGTGACCAGCATGTTCCCAGAAGTTGATAGTTTAGTCTTCCTGCACGTGGCGGCACAGCGGCGTTGTATTGGGTCGATGCCGTTATTTGGTTGTTTGGTATTTCTTCGCTTTCCATTCCAAGGGCAGCAGGTGAATCTGAGCCAAAATAGGTGTGATAAGCCACCAATTATTTTGTTGGGGTGGGTAGGGGAGAGCATATATAGTAATAATCCTATTTAGAGTTGGCGAACAAACTAAGTATTAATGCTGGTTTTCAATTTAGCCTATACTAATGCTGTTTATAACGGGATGAGAAATGCAAAAGGGCTTACAAAGTTTTGGAGCGGGGCTAAAATGAAATGACTTGCTTAGATTAAGGAGGCTGGAAAGTGTTTTGTGCCTTCACATTATGAACTAAAAAAATTATTATGGCTATAATATGACAGCAAGTAAACCCGGAAAGCCAAAGACTGTATCAGTGCAGTGCTCGCCTCTGGGGTCCTAGGGTTCGATTCCAAGCCTCGGCATCAGATCTAAGTAGAGTATGTTAGGTCTCTCCCTTAATTCAAGGGGTTTACTCCCTACGCCTGAAAACATGACACGCTAAATCTCAATTTGGTGTGTGAATTAGTCGTGCCCTGATTCCATCAGTTAAGGCTAGGCCTTGCTAAACTGGATGTTCCTGTATAAACATTGACTTAAGTAAAATATAAGATATATGAAGGATGACGTAAAACGTGAGATATTCAAGACCCCGTTCACCAACAGTGCAGTTATCATTTCCATCCACAAGCCGGATAGTTTATCTCTTGGGTGCCTATACTCACCTCGCCGGAATGAGTATACCTCGACCCTCATTGAGATGTGGTTATTCCATGTGATAGTATCAAATCTAACAAAGCGTGCGTAGATTATAGATGACAACACATGACGCACTACAGTTTCTTTATCTATGTTTCCAGCGAACACCTAGGACGAGAAAATGACAAGACAATGAAACTCCCCCCACCCGGGCTCCTAAAATCACGATGTCGACGGATAGAATATCAATGATGAAACCTGTGGCCCTCATTCCATGATCGAATTGGAATTTAGGAGATGATTTTTGCGGAGGGAGGAAAACCAGAGAACCCGGAAAACCCTCGAAGCACAGGAGAGAACCAACAAACAACTCTACTCATATACAACACCGAACCCGGCGGGACTCACTCGGGTCGCATTGATGAGAGGCGAGCGCTCACACCGCTACGCCACCCGTGCTTCCCCTAAACTAAAATCGAAGGGACGTCAAGGTATACTGCGGACTAGAAAAGAAAACCTTGCAGTGACCACCCTTGTGTCTACACCTTATACTAACCACCTCTCATGATTGTAAATTGCATAAAAAGCGATATGAAATTAAGTCACAACTCATTGTAAAGCGCTTTTGATTATATCCATATAGAAAGGGCACTATATAAATCATAAATCATTATCATTATTATCTTATCAACAACGGTGATAATAGAACCTGGAACACTGTATTTCCTTTTTGTCTTAAGATTTGAAAAATCTTAAACTATACTACCTAGTACACAATTATCAGCATCATACCTTTTTAACTCCGTTTTCTTTATATTCAGTCCACAGAGTGTTATCGTTGCTGTACGAAAACGAATAACTAGTTACCCACTGGTTGTGCGACATGTGTCTTCCTTGTGTAGCGATGGCGGTCACAAACTTCATTTGACCTAAGTCAATCTGGAGCCATTGATTGGGGCCGGGGGGCACAGTAGACGCCCAAGCCTGGTATCCCGCATATTTGGTCCATTGTAAGCGACCATACCCGGTTGGGTGATGGCCAGCACTTGATGAAGCTGTTATGGCATTATTTGGGATGTCACCACTCATCATTCCAAGCGGGAGAAGAGGATCTGGAAATAAGGTAAGATAATCCGTAATACATCACTCAAACCGCCCTGTTTTATCATAAGAGTGATCAATAGAAGGTTGCTAATGCTTAGTGGTGTGCCTGTACTTAAACTCAGGGTTCGTACTACGCTAGTCCTTTAAACTCCCTAAAAAGTGCTGCAATTGAAATCTATTTTCATGGGCACTTGACTAAACCCTTGAAAAACGTATATTCTGATAGAAGACCTTGACTGCCACTTTTAAAAAAATTGCAGATGTCACTTTATAAATGAAACTTTGATGGGCCCTTGGTACAAGAACTGATCATGATTAACACTGAAAAATGTGGCAAAATATCACTGATTGAAACTCTTGTAATGCGCCTTAAAATCGGAATTTGGCATATTCTGAATACTCATAAAAATCCTTGGAATCGGTTCAAACCCTAGCTTGTCGGGCTCGAAATAGCAGCATTCCAGTGGCCAAATGGTTGGTCAAATTTTCAGGTTGGGTAGGCAAAAATGACGATGAACTGCCAAATTGATAATAAAGTGGCAGACAAAATTGTTTCCTATTTCGAGCCCTGCCCTTAAACGTTACAGAGGAAGATATCGTTTTTCCTTAACGTATATTTGTGCATCAGGTTATAGAGCTTTAAAGATTTCTTTTTACATTTATTAGATTATTTTCATGTCCGGATTTTTTGTCCAAAGTCTTAATTGTTTCATTTGGAAGTTAAATCATTGAGAATATTTTCGCTTTTTTTTTTTGAGAGGGTAGACATTTAGAATCGGAAATACGTCACAACTTATTAAAAGCTCTATAAGGATCCAACCTCGTTTCCAGGGCCTTTTCTTCTCCCTTGGCAGCGCTTGGAAAAAAGCGAGAAGAGAAGGCCCTGGCAACGAGGTCGTATAAGGACCAAATTGGTCATAAAAAAGGAAGTCTCACCTGCATCACATCCGTACAATTCAGCTCTAATGCACACGTGATTGTACCATGTCTCGGGGATGATGCGAACATATCGGGCAGCGGTAATTATCTTCAGTTTCTGCGTAGCAACCTCTCCACGGTTCGAGTTACCTTCAAACTGGCATGAAATAATATATGGAGGTTATTACACTGCTAGTATGTGAGGATTCAGTTCTTCCCTGGCAGCACCCTTTTTGCAATTTTTTTTCCTATTAGTTGTGTTTTACAGCCGGATAATTTTCTTGTAAAAGCTGCCTAAATTCACGGTTCGAGGGCGAGAAAGAATGCAACTTTCATGATGATAATGTTAATGATAATGATATTGCGTTATAGTGATAGTGATAGTGTAAGCGTTAGTATTAGTGATAGTGATAGTGATAGTGATAGCGATAGCGATAGTGATAGTGATAGCGATAGCGATAGCGATAGCGATAGCGATAGCGATAGCGATAGCGATAGCGATAGCGATAGCGATAGCGATAGCGATAGCGATAGCGATAGCGATAGCGATAGCGATAGCGATAGCGATAGCGATAGCGATAGCGATAGCGATAGTGATAGCGATAGCGATAGTGATAGTGATAGCGATAATGAAATCATTTGGCTTTTTTAAACTAAAATACGCCTTCAAAATTTACGCTCTCGATCAGACTTTCAGTTTTCAAGATGTTCCTGCCAGATTGAAACTCACAATTCTCTTTACTCCTTCCTCTAAGTAAGTTAACCAATGGCCTTCGATTACTGAATATGATAAACTAAAGCTTTTTACAAACTCATCATCATCCGGGTTTCCTTGAATTGCAATCGACTTGATCATCATTACGAGCCCCAAGTCTATCTGAAGGTACTGGTCAGCGTTAGAAACAGCTGCACACCAGGCATGCGTGTTATAGAGGCTTGCTTGATTTGGACCGTAGCTTTGTGGAGGGTATCTGGATGTTGTCGAGGACACGTTAAATTTATAAGATTTTGTGCTGAGTATCTCATTACAATCTAAAAGAAAAAAAAAGGGTCAAATTGCTTACTATCAATCACGTGGCTTTTTTGGATTTGACTCGTGGGGGGCAAACAAGCGGTTGACTGAGGGGCAACTAGCGGATGTTAAGTCAAAACATGTCAAAATAAGCTCTAATAATAATAACAACAACAACAACAATAATAATAATGATAATAATAATAATAATGATAATAATAATGATAATAATAATAATAATATTGTAAGATTGCGGAGAGAACTGTTGAAAAACAAGAAAAATACACGGAACTACATGCAGGCATCAAAAAAGAGTGCAAAAGCTCAAGTGTAAATCAGATTAACATAGTGTTTGACTTTCTCGCAGGACATCACGAACAGCTAAGAAAAGACCTAAGAACAATTACAAATACAGACAGGGAAGTGAACTTTCTTATAGAACGATGTCAGAAATGGATTTTAAGCCAGAACGTTAATATAGTCAAGAAGTTCTATGAATATGCATAAGCTGAAGAAAGGATTGAAAAAAAATGATGAACTTAACCAGCCTAGACTTAGTCCGCTGGTCAATGTAAACATGATATATACAGACAAATAAAACTTGCCATAATAATAATAATAATAAAACAGGATCCGCGCTACTGGTTTTCCATTGTGATTCTATTTCTTTTGTACTTTGCGTTTCCTGTAAAGAACCAAAATGTCCGCTTTTTTATTTACCAAAGAGAAAAGGCCTTCCTTTTCTCATGAAGAGAAAGCATTCCTAAAACCTTCAGCGAGATCAGTTTAAAACATACATTAATCTTCATTGTTTTATAAGAGTATCAACCATAAATCAAAATACAAAGTATGTATATAAGCCGCCGTATTTATATTAGGAAGTATTTTAATTCCACAAACACACAACCACAATATTATGAGGAAAACAAGAGAATATTAAGTATATTCTCTTGAAGGAAAACTAATGCAAATCGTAGCCGGTCTAAAAAACTGTTTTACTAGTGCAAACAAGTTCTATCTTTTTTTAATTTAATTTATTTTTTTAATTTAAACATATTAACTCTCTGTGTTCTCTCTAAGAGCTAAGCTCATCGTGAGAGATTACACAAAACATAATCACAGTGTTTTTGGAGTTTTTAGGAAAAAGAAAAATGAGTTTAACGTATTAGCAAGAGAAAAAACCCCCATATATATATATATATATATATATATATATATATATAGAAAAAGTACAATGGAAAGGAAAATATATCTACAAAATAATTAAATTAAGCGTTCTTTACTCTATACAAATCTTTTGGTGTCTATCAAATATTGTTGGACACTCAAGAACAGTTTTTGATTTTGCTTAAAAGTTAAATGTGGAAAACCACGTAGAAAAAAGTTTACTTTATCAGACTCTGAAGTAAATTGTTGGAAAAGCTGTGAGGAAAGCGAAAGCATATTTAGTAGTTCTATCTAATTGCTTCATATGAAAAAAGAGAGCCTCCTGAACAACAATGCATCTAAAACGCCTTGTTATTCCTACCTATTTACCTCACCGAGCAGGTGCTATATAAATAATAGGATCAATCTGATAATAAGAAATATTGATATACATACCTTCATCTGTTGCCCTCACAACGATCAGTTGCTGTGTTAGATAAAAAATATGGAGTTAGTATCACGAAAAGGAATGAAAAAGAGTTTTTGAAACAGAACGAGAAAAAATTATCTGCAAACATGTTCCATGTTTTGTATAAAAAAGAAGATATTTCAGGGAGTCAAGTCAAGTCAAGTTTATTTCACACACAAAAATTACAATACAAAAATATAGGAATAATTGAATAGAGTTGAACAGTTATGAAAAATACAGAATAAATATTTACAAAGCGAGATCAAGTTTAGTGTGTATGGCTGTTGAAAAAGTATAAACTATCGAGTCAACAGCCAGGGATATTTACTGAAGTGGAGTTACTATCACTAATAGGACAGAAGAAAAGGACGAGAAACTTTATCGACAATTTTTCTTATTAGTTACTCAGGCATATTCTATGTTCTACATAATTAGTTTTTTTTTAGTTTGAACTATGCTGACATTAGCTCATAAGCAAAAACGTAGTTGCTTTATGTTTAATGAGTGAGAAAGAAAAATAAATGAATAAGAAATAAAAAAATAAAAATGAAATAAAATAAGAAATAAAAAAATAAAAAAAGAGGAAAAAATAAAAAAAGGAAGAAAATAATAATCTTTCCAAGAACTTTTCTGTCTAAAAAACCTAAGCCGTAATCGTTATATCTTACTGCAAAGAGTTAATTTTAGTTACATACTTCGGCCAAACCTTAGATAAAAAAGTTCTTAATTGAACTAAATAAAACCAACTTTCATTTGTTCAAAACAAATAAGACTGGCACAGGAGTGCAAAACTGAGGAATTTTATGGACAAGTTCAATAAATTCAAATAAATTAGCATTGAGTTTATGACATAATTGTATTTGTTTTGTAAGTCGTCTTATCTGTGACTTTGTTTCCTCCATTCGAAATTAAACTATGTCAGCAGTATTTAACAAAACAGATGTATTAGACACTGACCTTCAGCATGTAAAGCATGAGTAATGTCTGTAACAATTTAACCGGCATTTCTTGAAGTTTCTTCAACATTACAGGTCTTGCAGTACAGAAATAACGACGAATCTTAGAGCGGGTTACATAGTAATCCCGGCAAACGCCCCATGCAAAATGACTCGTATTTAATCCAGAAGCATAGTGAATGAATCATTTATGACTTGTAAAACCTTTTGTTCACTCAGAATCACTGGTCACTCGACCAATTACAGCTCGAGAAACTCTATTTTCAAGTATAAAATTATACTAATATAAGATATTGGCGGCTATAATTGCCGGAATATATACAGTATACCGTATTGGCCGCCCATCATCGCGAAGCTGTAATTTTGAAAATGTCGGGGAATTATTTTGTCATATTCCACTTGATATTGAATTTAACTTTAGTCAATGGCAACAATTTTGGTTTATGATTTATTTTATTTCCTTTCGAGAAATTTAGAAAATTTTATTATTCTCTAGTTTCACATCCCCATAGTACTTTGCGTCTTTGTGAAAGTAGAGACTTGAGAGTTTGACAAAACAATGACGCAAAGCTGGCTTAAAATCGTCAGTGGCGGATCCAGGATTTTTCAAAGGGGGGTTTCGTTTCTTAAATTGTGTATAATTCTCTTTTGTTTAGTCGATGTTTGACAAAAAAATTGGCTCTAATCACCTAATTTACTATCTAGTAACGGACCAAGCTATAATAACACGACCCAACGCAAAACTACTGATATTTTTTTATTAGAATTTATATAAGACATATTTCTATTACCTAAAAGATCAAACCTTCAAGGGGGGTTCCGTGGACCCCTTCGACCCCCCCTTGATCCGCCACTGAATGTGACATCATTGGAGGCATTTGAGTTCATTGTCATCATTTATAAATTGAAACACCGATTACAATGGGAAATCAAATTTGCTATAACCTTTCTATAAACCCTGAGTAAGACAAATATGTTTTATACAGGATATTTACTGCCCCAGAAAAGTTATATATTTTTTGTTCCTCTTATGACATGACAGTTATTAACATATTGGAAGTATAAACCTTGATATCTCCAAGATGTATCACTCAAATCAAATAAGAATATTTTACCATCCAACTACTCACTTCATGTAGAAACAATACTGAAAATATGTATGTAAAATTAACTATGGTGAAATGATGGGTTGTAAGCATTCCCGAGAGAATCAGAAGACGAAAGCATGGTGGCTTGGAGCGATTAATAATGGATGCTATTAAGGGATGGATAGCCTGCGTAGCGGCCCTCAATACTCAGTGGGTGAGATTCGGAGGGTGAATGGAAAGGGATGGACCATTAGATAATTGGGGGGGGGGGGGGGTCAGGAATTTATGTTGCACGATTGTTTAGTTTAGTTTATTGTCTTTTGTCTTTTAAGCCAATGTAAAACTGATTTACACGGTGACAATAAATTCCGATAGCTATTTATTTTAAACAATCCCTGCACCGCGCACTTTTTTGGTGATCGATATTTCCTTTCTGAAAGGAGAAGTTGCGCGATATTTTTTCGTAGGTGATGTGCTTGCTCGATATATATTTTTTGGATTTACGCAACCCCCTTCTCACCCAATTGTGTAGAAATCTTGACAAACATGGCGACGATGACGTGACGTGCAATATCGAATAATACCAAGACGGATCATCATTTTTGTCAATTACTAGGGCTTGCCTGACATTCTGCTATGCTATGCAACTGTCAGGTGCATCATTTCTCAGACGCGGTCTTGAGAAAGTAAAGGATAGGTACGTAAAGGACTGATTTATTCTATCCACCAACAATCGCATCATGGACGACCTGAATACGAAACGAAATGTAACACTGTGCATTGGAAGTCATCATGACCCTCACATCAATGCTGTAGAAACCAAAGTCAAACTACTTGCTAACGATCTCAAATTTGTTCTTTTCAATCCTCTTCGTAACGACCATTATATTGACATCTCTCTAGAGAATAACAAACCATATAGTTGTGTTATCACTACAGGAGATGAGCAAGTTTCTTCGAATCGTGTACAGAGCGTTTGGTATCGATGGAAGCCAGAGAAATTTTACGACGGAGATTCTATGTACGACACACTAACGAAGGACTTTGCTCTTGAGGAGTGGAAAAATGTGATTCTCTCGCTTGCTGAGTTTGTTTCAGAAGCTGTGTGGATAAACCCACTCTTGAATATTGAACAAATCAAAAGCAAAGCCTTTCAGCTACGACTAGCTCAGGAATGTGGGCTGAAGATCCCTTTGAGTAAAATCACCAATGATGCTGCTTCGGTTCAAAGCCTTTTCTCTAAGCCTACTTTACGAGTCGTCTCCAAACCTCTAACTCCTCTTCTTATACCACCAAACAAACGAATACGTCCAAAAGAAATATCTAAAGAGTACGCCATGGCTTCGTTCTCAAGAATCTCTGTTTTCCCAGGAATTTTTCAGGAAATGATCCCTAATGGTAATAACATTCGTGTAGTGATCGTTGGGGATGTAATATTTGCTACAAGGTCTGCCGGCACGAAAAGTGATTTGGGCAAAGTTGAGCAAGACTCTGAACCGACTACACTACCGAGAAAACCCTGTAAAGTCCCTGAAGTTGTCGAGAATGGTCTTTTGAGCTTTCATAGAAGAGCTGGACTTATTTATGGGGTTTATAATCTTGTAGAATTAGACGATAAGTTATTTTTCCTTGATTGCGATCCTTGTGGAGCTTGGCTCTGTCTGGAGAATGGTCTGGCAAGCGCAGTTTCAGAAGCTGTGGCTAAGACACTTATTGGGGCGAAAACAAAACGAAACAAAATGCCTTGCCTCAAAAAAATTTAAAATCTTTGAAAATCTTTACTTTGTCCCAGCTTCTAGCTAGATTACAAAATGTTGACAGAGGCAAGCAAACGCCAAGTAATGGAAGAAAAATTCTTAGCTTCTCTAAAACATTTTCTGAGTTCGCTATTCCGCCGTCTGCTTCATCAATTTTCTCTATATCTAATTCATTATTATTCTGCGAAGCCCCAAAATCGACAAATTAAACGATTACAGTGTAAAAATTCAGATTATCTCACGGATGTAGGTCAGTTAAAAGCTAAGAGACATACTAGACACTATGGCAAATTTTGGGCATCGCTATACTGATCATATATATTTCCAATTTTCTAAATGTTTCGTTGGGGTGGCGATTACGTTTGGAATGAAAAGATGAAAGCGGCTCGTACTTTGATTAAAATCGAGTTTATATTCCAGTTGAATGGCACAACATCACTGGTCAGCCACAAGAACCCCTACGCTTTGATTAACCAACCAACTGGGAATGCAATTTATGTTGCTCCAATAGGTTGATTGTTTTGTTAATGGAAGCAAAGGTAAAATACAGCTAAAATTAGAATTTCTTATTCTAAGACGAATTTAAAATAATTTGACTGGTTTATCTTATAGCGAGAAGGCTAAAATATTGAACATAAATACTTAATGAACGACTTGAAAGTTGATTGTATGGTTGCAGTCAGGATTCATTGATCTATATTTCAAATGATTTGCCTCTTATTCAAAATAAAAGTTAAATTCTAACTTTTCCTACTGTTATAGCTAGCTAGCTATAATAATAATAATAATAATAATAATAATAATAATAATAATAATAATAATAATAATAATAATAATAATAATAATATGTATAGCACTAAATCCGCTAATTGCTCAAAGCGCTCACTAATAAAAAGTAATAGCTAGGGAAGAAGGAGTTAAAATTCACGCACTGCAACTGAACAACTGTTGTGAAAAAAATCAATTTCTCACCCTTATCGTTTGTCGTTCTTTCATAAGGAAATGAAGTACTTTGCAAAAAAAAAATTTTTTTTTGCTGTGTTTTCAGAACTCAGCCAAGCCTTTGTTACATTGTTTTCAGTTTCAAGAGATGTTTAGTCTCAATAAACAAAAGATCCTGTGAACGCCTTTTAGGGAGTTTCAGCTGTTTCTAATGTTATAATTTGCTCAGAATAACTTCATACTTATTCGTACTTTATTCGGCCTGCATGGGTTTCTTAGCATTCCAGCAATTTAAGACTTTCTCAGTAATATCGAAACTGGTTTAAAGTACTATAAGTATAATATACTATTTAAGGATACTCATGAAGATCGAGGACTTTATTTGGTATAAAGGTCCATGCACGTGACGTACGTAAGGTCAATGGCATTGGACGAAGGCTTATAAATTCATGAGGTTTTGAATAAAAGGTCATTTGAAATGACAATTTCCAAAAGATTGTATACTAAATGTTACAGATCGATGCTTTACTTCTCTCCACCAGCAGAGCATCATTTGTTTAATTAAATATTTCCAGAAATAACTCTTGTTTTAAGTTTTTGGCTGAAGATTGTTCAGGATCTATAGAAGAACCGTTTTTATTTCATTTATGGGTGTTGAGGGTAATACACGGGCATACGTACATGCATTTTATTGATGCTCCTTTGAAAAGGCTTTTCAGCAACAATTAAGGTAATCGAAAATTTAATATATAAATTTATATAAAACGTTGTTAAATGTAAAACTGCTACTACTAATAGATGCGAGAATTCAGAAGCGTGAAATTAAAATGTCTATTTAGATCTTATGTAATTAAAGAGTCTCTTGAAAATTTGGATGTTATCTATGCATTTAAGGTCTTTTGGGAATCCTTTCCAGATTTTTGCTACAGTATAATTAAAAAATAGCTTTTCAGTACTCACTCCATGAACAAACAAACGTTTTAACCAGATTATCAGAATATATCTGCGGAAGAATTATCATCTTTATCTGAAAAGCTTCTATCCTACTTAATTCGTGTTCGAAAAAGAAAGTTTCAATTTTTTTGGCCAAGAAGGTTCAAGAATGGCTTCCCTTCTTCCATCAAACTCACACTAAAAATTTTAGGCAAGGAAATGTTTTTTATAAATCTGATAAATCGGCTCATTCTTTTAAGATTGAAGTCTTAACCTCTTTTACCAGAAAGAAATGAATTTGTTACAAACGTTTGACCAAACAACCTTCTATTTAGATGTCTCTGATTAAAATGGCGAATTTCAGAATTCATACACCGTCTAAAATTCCCTAAGAATCGTGGCTCGTGCTGCAGGTTTCGAGTTGAAAACGTTCCCTCCCATTGAGATATTTTTCATAGCTTCAGTGCAATAGAGCAGTCAGAAAAGTGAAAAGTGTGGGAAACCTGCTTGACTCGCCACTCCCACTACACCGTTAGACCTATCAGCCAAAGTGGTTACAGACCTACTTAAAAGATCGTAATCAATGAATAATTTAAAAAGAGATTTGAAATCAAGTGATGGACTTGAAATTAAAACAGTCATATTCACGAATGTCTTGAGCTGACAAAACATGAAGGGTGTATTGTTCTTGCTGCTTCTTCAAGTGGTTCTTGCATATAGAGGTACGATATTTTCTTTGTTTCATTACTCTGGGTGGACAATCATTAGTTACCACCTACAGCTTATGCTTACAAAATTTTGTCACATATCTCATATGATTGATAGACATTTGGTACACTCACATAAATTTGTTTTAATTGCTAACTGGCATCAACCTTATCAAACACGTTTCCTAGAATCGTGAACAATGTCGTGTTTACTAAATCAGCCGATCAATTCAATATAAATTGAAATTCATCTCGATTTGATTCAAAAGCCATCGGTCACCCCTGCAATAAAACAATTATGACTTTTCTGAAAGCATTTTAACTAATTATGTTTATAAAAAAGGTAGCGTTGTGGAAAAAACATGTGATGAATTGTTTTATTCATTGACTTTTCAACATCGATTTTTATGCCACTCAAATGCCTGCCTTCAGTTCAGATGGTTTCAGACTGGCCTCTTTTTCTAAACGAAAACAAAAGCAGTGAATTATCTTGTACTGATTAAAGTATCAGGATAGTGTAATTAGAGGGAATTTAAGACAGCAAGATGCATTGACAGCTGGCACGTAATGATTTTGAACAATGATTTATATTTCATCCTGAAATTAGCGAAAAAACTATATTTGCTAATTGTTTAATTATTCACGTCACTCTTTAATCTCTGCCTTTCTGTCTTTTAGCCCACCTGCCTGCCTGAAAATAGTCTGGCTGGCTTTGATGGTGACCTACTTCATTCCTCCCTGCTTCTTTTCTCCTTCCTTCCTTCGGCTTCCTTCCTTCCTTCCTCTCTCCCTCGCTTGCTTGCTTGCTTGCTTGCTTGCTTGCTTGCTTGCTTGCTTGCTTGCTTGCTTGCTTGCTTGCTTGCTTGCTTGCTTGCTTGCTTGCTTGCTTGCTTGCTTGCTTGCTTGCTTGCTTGCTTGCTTGCTTGCTTGCTTGCTTGCTTGCTTGCTTGCTTGCTTGCTTGCTTGCTTGCTTGCTTGCTTGCTTGCTTGCTTCCTTCCTTCCTTCCTTCCTTCCTTTCAATCTTTCTTTCTCTCTTCTCTCTCATTCTTTTCTATTCCTTTTTCCTTTCTTTCTATGCACTTCTTCGACACATTAAATTCAGTTATTTCTCATTAAACAGCCGATACCAAGACCCATCACAAACATCACCTTAAGAAACTAAAGAAGCAATATGTTCCTGTATCATATGGCATCATCGACAATGCAGCAAGCATACAGATACCCCTGACTTCACAATCATCAGGTGATGTGTACCCTCATACCGAGAGTTACGAGTTTGTGACCAATGATGTTCAAACCCTGGACGGTAGCTATGCCAACCAACACCCAAGTAGCATCAACCTACCATATCACTTTAACAATGTACAACAAGGCTATGGAATGGAAAACAGAAACCAATATCCGAAACAAAGCCATCAGAATTTAAACAGTGCGGGATTTAGAAATCCCGGTAGCTCATCTGATAGCCAGGGGAAATACCTGCTGGAATATGGTGTTGGTAAATTACATGTCAGCCTAGGAAATAACCAATTAGAGAACAACAAATTACGTCACATCCAGGGACGTCACCAGCCAGCGATTGGTGCCGGTCCAATCCGTTTTCAAAGCGCTAGCCATCATGTAACCGTCCTAAAATATAGCAGTTCCAATGTTCCTTCAAAAAACGACCAAGTTATAAGTGGTCGAAACGGAACATCTCCAGCATTGAAAACCAACAATGTGATTCACAATAGAGTCACCCAAGAGAGGAATGGGTTTGAAAAGACTAGCCAAAATAATCAGCTGCAAGGTATGAATAGTTTTCCGTAATAATTAAAGACAAGTTCTTTCTATGCAGTAAACGCCAGGTCATGTGACCCTTTAGTGCGTAAATAACGAGATTATTTCATTCTCAGTTAGAAAGGTTTTCCTATGGCTCCTTTAGTTTGTGTCGATTCTCACTTACAGTCGAACCTGGCTTATAGCAGTTTTTATGTGGGTGGGAACCGTGACATTGAAATGACTTCCCATTGTTTACATGCGCTTTATCCAATCACAACTCGTAAATACCTGTTAACTGATCCGTAGGAACGGTTGGAGTTTTCCGTATTGTTTCCCACTCATACGAAACCCATTTTAAAACGACACGAAGTTTTAAAATTTCGGATACTCTCTCTTGTCCTCTCGGTGTTCGTATTTAAGGCGTTCCGCTTTGTGTTAAGTGTTACTATCACAGTTCGTATCCAATTTATTTTCGACAGATGTGAAAGAGAACGACGGCATGTTAAGCGACACATTGGTCCAACAGAACATGATCAAGATCGAAGGCAAAGTTACACCAACAAAATACAATGGAGACTGTACAGGATTGGGACTAATGTTCGAAGGTGGTCATGTTAAACTCAGTAGCAAGTCCCTAACGAAGATTCCTGCAAAAGACATGACGTTTTTGGTTTGGATTCGACTACGGACTGTGAATCAAGTAGCTACTATCTTTTCTACCGCTGTTTCTGGTGGTGGTAGACAGATATTAGAATTGAGACCCGCTGAGGGAAGCATGCCGAATGGCCGTCTGAAGTGGACAGTCAATACAGACAAAACAAGTACACTCTTCAGCATAGAGACCGAGAATATCATTCCTTCTGGTAAATATATGGGAAAACTTTATAGCATACACTTTATGCATTTGAAGAAACACTGTTTATTTTTTTAAATCAAATGATTTACCCAATTCGTTAGAGTGCGCGCTATATATTCGTGAAACAATTTCTAGCCATGTACTGCTTAAAAGTATTTAAATGTTCAACTGTTTAGTTGTAAATTATTAGCCAAGACTTCACTCAGGCATGAGCCGAACAAAGACACGTAGAGGTATTTGCTTTTGTTCCCAGTGTTCTGCTCCAATATTATCACTATTTTGTACAAAATAGCAGCAAGAAAGCTGCAACAGGACGTTTGCATGATGGCGTCATTGTCCTCTACTACCAGACTCCCTTGCACACTTTCTTTTGTTCAATTAATTAGCACCCATTGTCTTACTATACTCCGGCATGAGGGAATACAAATTTAAATAAAGAAAATTCGCGAAGCATTTTGGTATTGGGAGTCAAATGTCGTTATCATGCAAACGTCATTTTAGACAAGACATCTTTCGTTTTATTTCGCGGATATATTGCGTGCACTCTTTTTTTTATATTTTTGACTACGTATCACACTCTTGAGGAAAAGACTCTTTTTACCTTAGTATTTACATATACCTTGCTTGCAAACCATCAATAGGCTCTTACAGGAGATCTAGAAGAGTTGTCAGAATGGTCACCCCAACACTCCTTCTGTACCCGTTCTGACCACGTGTCATACCCTTGAGGATAAGACTCTTTTTACCTTAGTATTTACATCATAACTTGCCAACCACTTTTAGGCTTTTTCACTAGAAATGTCGTCAGAATGTTCACCACAACCACACCATTTCTGCGTCCCCGGTTCTGACTAATCTATATAACTGCTTCTAATAATAGGAATTTGGACACACGTGATCGCCAAGTACGATGCCACCCAGGGAAGAGCGTACCTCTTTGTCAACGGTGAGAAGACACTGAAGTTAAAGAACGTCAAAAAGGGCGCGAAGCTTCCCTGGGGCGATGACATTGTAATCGGAGGCTTGACAGATGAATCGTATAAAGTAACTTTTCCATTTTTGGGTGGAATACTGAACATGAGATTCGTAGAGAAGCCCTACCAAGATGCGGAGATTGACGCAGCATATAAACACTGTAAGCCGGAAGATGCAGGTATGTCAATGCCACTTGTTTTATAGATAATAATTATCCTCAGAAGATAAGTACAAACATATTGAGATTTGTACTATTTTTTTAAAACTTATTACTTGAATCGTTATCTGATATAGGGACACCGTATTTGGTGACCGTGTGTTCTGGGGAGAAGCTTGGTTCTGGCACAACTTCAGGCGTCTATTTACAGATCACTGGGGAAACTGGTCAGTTTGGGGAAGTCAAACTTGGAAGTCGTTTTTCCGCTGGTTGGTAAGGAAGTTTTGAATGCCTTCTTATAAATTCATTTTTCTAACTCATAACCTTAGAAGCCGTGCAAAATATTAGCAATATACAAAAGTAGACACTATTTCTGTTGTCGTTTTTATTTGCGTTGTATACATCCGATTAAAATATTATCATTATTACTACGATGATGATGATGATGATGATGATGATGATGGCATCTTTTTTTCTTCCCCTCTGTCATTTCAATCCACGGTAACAAGCGGAACGAACCTAGGCTTTGTTATAGTGTAGCGGTATTGCTTTTTTAGTTCTTTCTTAGGTCGTGTAATTATAAAAGGTCTCAACAATGTAATTATTGTTAATATTATTATTATCATTATTGTTATTATTATTTGAATATTGAAATTGCGGATAATTATATATAGTTTCTATTTTAAATGATATATATATATATATGTAATGTTTTCATTTATTTTTCTTAGTAAGAACACTCTAAAAATTCTCTATTTTCCTTGCAGCACAAAATCAGTGACTATCTATGGTCCTCCAGTTGGCAGAATCCAGAGAATAAGCGTCAGGAAAAGCAACAAGGGTATTATTTCAAAATCATGGATCCTTGACAAAGTGAGTAAGCTAAGGGTCAAAACAATGCTCCGGGTTTAGGACGGTAGTACAAAGACGTATCCCCCTCCCCCTCATTCCTTCCTCATAACCTCTTTGAAATGTTCCTAAAACTTTACGATTACCATTCCCCACACGGGGCTCTACCGTGAGGTTCGCTCCACGCGCACTACCACTACATTCTATATATTTAAGGAGGGAGGAAACACGGAGAACCCCACGTGGCAAGGGAGAGAACACCACATCAAACAAACTCGACTCCCATGTATATGATCCAGTCCGTGCAGGGGCTCAAACCCAGACCACAGTGGAGAAAGGCGATGTACGAATCCGGTCGTTTTGTTTCTCTCTTGAATGGAGCTGGCTATTTATAATGAAAACTTTTGAAAAGAGGCAGATATTACGGTGGTCAGGGATTATCATCAGTTTCAATTTGTATTTTTAGCCTGGCTTACAGGTCAAAAGAATGGTAAAACAATCTTTTTTATTTTTATTTTTTATTGTGCGTATTTCAGATAGAGATTTCCACCGAAACAGTGCCCAGAATCACCCAAGTATACCACTTTAAATGTAGTTGCAAATTCAAGGAAGGTCAGCTACAGCGCTATTTGGACGCCAAACCACGAGGTATTGCGTAATTATCTAATAGACCCTTCTTAGAATTGTCTTGACTGCGAGGCTAACATGGAAATGCTAAAGAAATGCCACAAATTCCATCGAGAAAAAGTGAGGTTTCTTTTGTATTTCCATGTTAGCCTCGTATCCACTGTAATTTTGAGAAGGGTCCATTGACAAGGAACATGCTTTTACCAATTTTGGAATCAAGGGTGGCGTAGGAGTAGCGTTTTCACTTCTCACCTCTGGGGTCTCGGGTTCGTCTCCTGTACTCGGCAACACATGTTGTTAGGTCTCCCTCGATTCAAGGGTTTTATTCAGGGCTCTCCCGTTTTTCTCCCTCCGCAAAAGCTGACATTCTGAATTTTAATTATAACTGTTAGTAGTTAATCGTGCCCTGACATAGATTGATTGCGCGTGAGATTGTTTCAGTATAAACAAAATTTTAAAGGTTTGATAGTTTCAGTTGGGATTATCTTTAAAAAACGATGAGAAGATTGAGGCACGCTTAGTAACACAGTAATTCCAGAGGAAAATCGCATTACTTCCTGCTCGCCACTGGATCTGCATATCGAAATGAAATACGTAAATCATTTATTTATTATTGGCTGTCATTTAATGTCTTTTTGTATTTTAAAACTATTACCATGGCAACCAGTTGACGGAGGCTGGTCTGATTGGTCGGAGTGGAGTGGATGCGGTACAGGAATGTGTGGTGGAGACATGAAGGTTCGAACAAGAGCCTGCACAAATCCTGTACCTTCTGAAGGAGGGAAAATTTGCATTCTACCCGACAAGACGTTTGCTAATTTTGATAAACAAACGGAAGAGTGCTCGGGTGAGTATATTCATAAATATACAACGCCACAATTTCTGATGCAGCCCGTTTAGTCGCGATGAAAGAATGTTGCAGATTGCACGGATTTTTTATGTGTGTAACGCATGCCTATGCAGGCATTATCGAAGAGCAAAATTTCTGCATGTAACAATGTACTACCAGGTACGCTTTGTTTCGCAATAAAAGCTGCACGAGAAACCGCCATTTGTAACACCACTTTTAGGAAGGGGAATTGTTTTTGGATGCCTTTACGAGGAGTTTATTGCTTTTCACTTGACGCAATTTCCAGGAATCTAGTTACTTCCTGAAACCCAGTAACTTCAAACCTTTAGTTTAAATTTCTTTTAAAGCAATTAGCATAGTTATTTTTATTCTGGTGTGTTACAGTTAATGGTGACTGGGGCGCTTGGAGCAGCTGGTCAGAGTGTGATCAAATCTGTGGTGGATCTAAAGTAACACGAACAAGGGCTTGTGACAATCCTGCTCCCAAAAATAATGGGCAGGACTGCGTGGGACCTAAAGAAGAGACAAAAATGGACTGTACTCAAGAATGTGAAGGTATAATTAGATTATGGACTAAGGTGCATTTCATACGTATTGACAAGTTTGTTTCCAAAATCTAGCCATTGCGCGCAGAAGTAATTTATATTTGCCATTTGACTATTAATATATTTGTAATGCTGTTTTTTTCCCCAGATTGGCCTGTCAATGGTAACTGGGCCGAATGGGGAGCTTGGAGCGCATGTTCAAAATCCTGTGGCGGAAGTGTTGTGACTCGTAAGAGAACGTGTAGCAATCCTGCTCCACTGAGGAATGGTTTACCTTGTGAAGGAGATGACACCGAGACTGCAACAGACTGTACTGTACACTGCCCAAGTATGTCATGATATTTCATAACAAAACTTGATTCATTCCTTGACACTGAGACAAAACGATGCTGATGAGTTCAAAAGTAGTCCAAAAAGGTATTACCTTAACTTTTTTTACTGTATTTTCCTCTGTGCTTACAACACATATTTTGTAGTCGATGGAGCATGGACCGAATGGGGACCGTGGACTGAATGTAGCACAACATGTGGTCCAGGACAACAGATGCGTCAACGAAACTGTACCAATCCACCTGCTGCTTATGGCGGGAAAGATTGTTCAGAAAAGGACTCCCAAGAAGTCCAGGAATGCAAACTTGTAGCTTGTCCAAGTAAGTTTGTTGACAACTACTAAAGTTTTCTTTTACAATAATTTTCTCACTTTGTTTACTGGGATCTTCCTTTATCTGGGAAAGTATGTTCGTTTACTGAGATCTTCCTTTATCTGGGAAAGTATGTGGAGTCCATCACTTGGCAACTCTCGCCGCACTCGTCTGGGATTCTTTCCCGCTGGTTTTCCTGGAACTCGAGACTATAATGTTCTATTCCTAGTATGTCTTGTCTTCCTTGTAGAGTATGTATCGAACTTATGATTCTCTTTTTTAGATGCAGTGAATGGTAACTGGGGCGATTGGGGCGCATGGTCAGAGTGCAGTGAGAAAGAGTTCTGTGATCTTGGTGAAAAGAAACGCACTCGTAAATGTGACAATCCAGCCCCTGCCGAGGGGGGTGATCCGTGCATTGGCTTGGACACTGAAGATGAAATATGTCCCAAAGACAACTGTAAACGTAAGAGTTTGAAAATACGTTTCATGTATCAGAGAAGTCACAAAAGAGGTTGCACTATGAATTTCTAGATGTTATTGACTCCAAATAGTGGCTGGAATTTCATATTTTTTTTATTTGTATCAACCTCGGCATTATTTAAGACCGTTGTCATGTTTTAGACATTTTTTTGTCCAGGGAAGTCACAATTTTTTTCAATGAATTCTTTAATTTGTTATTGAGCCAAGGGAATCTCGTATTCTCGTGTCAGTGTCAAAACTAGCATTTGGAACCGGTATCAACTTTCCATATTCATCCAATTTCCCCCTTTTTATTTCCTATTTCCCTATCCTTACTATTTCTTTTAATGGCCATTTCTATTTTGTCTTTTACAGCGGCCAATGGAGACTCTATTCAAGTCAAACCTTCATCATTCATCGCGGAATCCTGTAAAGCAGAGACAGCTTACTTCGCTGGAGGTACGAAGGCCAGCGAACTTCCCGACTCGATCTATGGCAACCAGTTTAAAGCAATCACAGATGAAGTCAAGACAAGTTACTTCAGTAAGACAGAGGAAAATAACAAGAAGGAAACGATTACAAAATTTTGCTTTCAACCCTCAAGACCATTGTCAATAGCGAAGCTTGAGAAGGTGTTTCCTGGTTATACGCAAGTGCCATCTTTACCTGAATTCAAAAAACCTCCTGGTACTGACAATTCCGCTGGTCTGTCTATATCACTAAAGGCGGATGGTTCGTTGTTTGGAGGTATTTATGTCTATTATTATCCAATAAGTTTTTACTAGGTGGAATTTTGTTGTTGTCATTAGATAGTCGCAGGTCAGTAACCCCACTCCCTTCTTAGAAGTTTGCCAGATTACCTTTCTTTATTAGAGGTAAAGAGGTTTTGCACCATCACGTGCCGGCACCCATCATACAGGTTGGACTGCCTATGGTTAGATGGCAAAACAATAAAATCCCTTTGCTTTCGGGAATTGAATTCTTTCTCATGTAAAGCCCCGTTTACACTAGCGAGTTTTGCGGCGAGTTTTGCTGCGATTTTTTGGCGATTCTATCCATAATAAATAATGGTAAAGAATTTACTTGTAAAGTTTTTTTCAGGATACCAAGATTTTCCTAGACGAATGTCTCTTTTGAAGGATGAGACAAAAGATTTTATATTTCCGAAAATTGCCACAAAAATCGCAGCAAAAATCGCCGCAAAAATCGCCAATGTAAAAGGGGCTTAAAACGATTGTATTGTTCCCCCCCATCTAATATGGCTGCCGTCACGTGATGGTGCAAAGCCACTATAAACGCTTGTTTCAGTAGTGTGTAACAATTGTACAATGCTGCGTTTCTAATTACATATATGTTCATAAGTGTTCGGATGAAAAATTGAAAAATTTACAGACATTTGTATGTCTGGGGGTATACTCTATATATACGCTCCAGTTCCAAAGAAGTATACTATTGTGAAGCTCCTAGATAGGGTTAGAGGGGCCATTATAACCCAGAGTATGCAAACGTTTGTAAGGATATTATTAAATTTATTATTATTATTATTTGTTTATAAAGGGGAATTCAGCCTTGGAGAGTCCGGATCCTACTCACCTATCAAAGGAGTTAAGCTTAAAAAATCTCGTTTTTTCTTCAAAACCAAATCTGGAGAAAGAGGAATCGTAGCGTATGCAAAACACGACTTTGTTAATAATGTCTTTGACGTCGAAGTCAAGCAAGGACCGGAAATGAAGGGCAAAAGCAAAGGCCAAACAGACCTAGGTAAGATTGTGGACTCACAATCAGGGGATCATCTAAATACTTCATTAGTCAACCAAAAACAACCGTGCTACTTAGTAATGCTTTAAAAGTGATTAGTCAAATAAGCTAATGATTTCCCTACCTTTTTTTTCATAGAAACGATTGTCAATACACTATCACTTCCTCAAGCTACATCCCTAGTAGGGAGTCCAACAGTTACTGCGCAAGACACCTTGAAAAATCTCTTTCTGGATTATCTTGTCAATCTTGGTCTCGCTAAGGTACAAGTGAATGGCCTCTCAGAAGCAGCTACTGCTACAACCAAACGAATCTCTGGTGCAGTCGTTTCGGGTGATACTCAAGAGCTCTTTTACTTAGAGATCATAAAACAGAAGGACTTTGCTATTGGATTGAGCTCAGACAAAGCAACGTTCCATAACTTTATGGAAATGATACTTAAAAAGCTGAAAAAGAAGCCTGGAAGTTTTGAGCTCTTTGGATCGATGACAGATACAACGGTAAGCTTGGAATGAAGTAACTTAGAAAGAGTCAAGATTTTTTTCTTTTGGGGGGGGGGGGGGGGGGAAGGTGGCAGGGTAGGCCAAACCTTGGACGCATTGTCTCATTGTAAGTCGCCCAGTTACCTTATGTCGACTGACCAATATTACATTGTTTCAGACATAAATTTACTAAGGTCTTTCAATGTCTCCTCGTTGTTCATTGTTGCACGTCGACATTGTAATACTGAGTACCCCTTCTACAAACCTAAATGCCATGATTCGAAATCCCAGCTGGTATTGTTCCAATATAGTGATATTTTTCTCTGTGTCTAATCCTATGAATGCGGATTTTCATTTCTTTTCAGGTCGGTATTGCTTTTGCCCAGAAAGGTTTTAAAGTTGAACCAGCTACCAAGTTCGAAAAAGAACCTTTGAAATCTGCAGCTGGGGCGTCCATGAAAGAGGGTGTATTCATAGCGATACGTACTAAACTACCCCAAACATGTCAAAGTCAAGTTTGTGAGCTGGCCCATGCTATACTCGGCAAGGATTCCTGGCTTATGTTCACGGGAAATGCCAACAAGAAAGGGCTGGATTTTACAGCTGCTGTTCTTGACAGGAAGATCACTGAGACGATAAAATTTTCAAAGCTAGAACTTTATGTGAAGGTAAGTGAAACAGAAGTACAGGTATTTTATTCAGTAAGCTGCCTATCTGCCTATCTGTACCTACCTGTACCTACCTTCCTACCCACCTACCCACCTACCCGTCTACCCACCTACCAACCCATCTACCCACCTATCCATCTACTCACCTACCCACCTATCTACCCACCTACCTACCCATCAACCTCCTACCTACCAGTCTACCCACCTTACTACCTACCCAGCTACCCATCTAACCACCTACCCACCTACCTACCCATCTACCCACCAACCCACCTACCTACCAACCTACCTGCCTACCTACCCACCTACCCACCTACCTACCCATCTACCCTCCTACCTACCAGTCTACCCACCTACCCACCTTACTACCTACCTAGCTACCCATCTACCCACCCCCTACCCATCTACCCTCCTACCTACCCACCTACCCGCCTACTCACCTACCCACCTGCATACCCACCTACCTGCCCATCTACCCACCTACCCGCCTACCCACCTACCTACCTACCTACCTAAATACCTACCTACCTACCTACCTACCTAAATACCTACCTACCTACCTACCTAAATACCCACCTACCTACCTACCTAAATACCTACCTACCCACCTACCTACCTATCTATCTGCCTACCTATCTACCTACCTATTTACTCTTACTTTTTCTTTGTTTTTTAACACGTTTTCCACCAGTATATGAAAAATGCTTTTCTTTTACCCAGGCCAAATTCTTGCCGCCAACAGCTACAGTAGGCTTCAGAATGGCCATAAAATTCCCAGTCGAGGGAGAGGTGTACAAGGATAACATACTTCAACCAAAATCAGAACTTACTTTGGGTGGATCACTGGAAATATCTACTCCTCTGGTGTTTGGTACCACGCTAGAAATGAAGGGTATTTGGAGAAAGGTGTTTGGAATTTCGTTTTTGGCAATCGGTGATATTAGACTGAGGTAAGGCTGATGTTGAAATGTCACAGGCGTGCTTGTGCAGCAAGCGAAGCGGCCAAGCTATGGCCAAGTCAGACTTACAGGACTGTGTAAAACTGGCTTGAGACGTTTGAGCCTATAATATATATATTGTGTTCCTCTTTTTCAGCTTTAAAATCAATGCAGCTGGAATACCAACGCAGTTGGGATTTTCTGGCACAGTACAATTAGGGAAAAACTGCTATTATCCTCAAGACTTTGAGAAAAATGTAAGCGAAGAAGATTTTATAGATTAAGATGGATTTACTCAATAGAAATGTATATATCGTTTCAGCGGCCAATACAATATAACCCTCTATATTAGGGTTAACTTCTCCAATTCCAGGCAAGGTGTCATATTTTCAAAGTATTATGTCTTTGTGTTATGGTTGGACATTGGCCAATCAAAGCAACTCGTTTGTTCACGTCTTCTCTCCTTCCCCCAATCTTCCCCGCTACCTACCAGAAACGCCCTGAAGTACAGAATAAGATCACTGCTTCGTGTGTTTGAAGAAAAAATATGCCTCTAATCGCTTAACCCGGCCACGCCCTGTGAATAGCCAACACACACCATATTGCAATAGTCCCCTTGCACTACATTGGAATGCAGCTCGATTTGGTGGACAGAACAATAAGCTAGTGTCAGGAGATTGAAATTATTTTGTTTTGTCCTCCAAATTCAGCTGCTTTGACGTCACACGCAAGGGGTCTATTCAGATTAGGCACACTGTTTCCCCCATTTTAGACCACGTGTCATTCCCTAGGATATCCTTTTATTTTTTAACGCGGGTTACGTATAGACTACATGAATATGAATACAATGGACCAAATACTTATTTTTTTCATGGTTCATCTTTTATTCCAGGGAATGTGTATACGAGGAAGAGTTGATTTTAGTTTAGGCACAGCACTGAGCACACAGTACGTATATGGCGATATATCTGCTGTAACGGTTGGTAAAGTCTTTCGAATGTTTGGATCAAAGCTTGAGCTACCAGAGAAGATAGCAAGTAGTGGATTTGAGAAGGAAGTAGTGGTAAGGGACCGTTGATTATCTGCCGGGGGAGTATTGATGGTTAAAGAAAGGACGTCTCAGGGCATATTTTTTGTATCTTGCGGTCGTCTCGTGCATCCCCGACGTTCACTCAAACACCCGTGGACTTGGACGCTTGGTTTACTTGGTTTGAGAAATATAGCACCGAGTACTCAGCGACTTCTTCGACAAAGGAGGACTGCATATCAAAACACTCATCCTGATATTCTTGTACACTTCTATTCATTTCTTTTTGTTTTTGTTTTTGTTTTTGTTTTTTTTTTTTTTGCTCTTGCAGTTTTCTTTCGCAGGAAAGGAGCAAACCATACAGTTCCAAGGCGTGGAAAAGAAACTCAAGACTGGATTATACGTAAAAGGAGCATTAGACCTGCTTGGGTTCAGTGTAGTCACAGAAATACAAATCAGCCCTAAAGTAAGTGAACTCAATAACCAAATTATGAGGACCCACTGGGCTTTTTAATCCGCCAAGCTGTTGTAATGGAAAGTGGCTGACTGTGTTCTCTTATAGTTGAATCACTGATATCGGAGTAGAGCGGTTTTTGTATGAGCGGGAAACGATGCGAAAAGAAAATCGAAATCGTACTGTTGCCGTACCGTATCTTACCGTAACCGTAACAACGGGTTGTGTTTGAATGAATTGCAAGACGGACACCGTGTACACATTGTAAGTCGACCAATACTGTACATTTATGTTTCCCGCTCATACAAAAACAACTCAAGTGGTGGCGTTAATTATTTGTGATCAAGTGCACTAGCGTAGGGAGGATGGTAAATTTTTGGGAAAAAATTGAATGAATAAAGAGGGTTTTTTCAGTATACTTTTTTATTCCGGGTGCCTCACCCACCCCCTTCCCTAATTATTCCTTGGTCCTCGCTTCGCCCCTGATCAAGGGTATCATCTATGATTGTATAAAAGTTAGCGAGAAGCAACGTATATGTTAGCATTATGTATTTATTGTCTTCTCCCTTTTATCGTAGATCATCTTTTTCCAAGTTGAACTATCGCCTTTCGAGCTACCGGGCAAAATTATGCTTGTTCGATCTTTAACTGACAAGAAGAAGGGGCCTTTATTCTACGCCAAAGCTACGACAGATCCATTGGCCGCTGAGGTATACTTAAATCTGTGTTTCTACAACGAATACTCCTCCTTACAAAACGTGTTTGGGGGGGGGGGGGGGGGGGGGGGGGAGGGGGGTACGGGCAGCAGTAAAAAGAAAATTTAGAAAACCTGCCCTCCTCCTCATCTTCTTCTTCAATCTTGTATCTTTAAGGTTCTAAAGGTCTAGGTAATCGCTCTCAGAGAATCATGGTAATTGTTACCATGCATCAATAGTATAGGATCGTCTATATAGGATCACGAATTAAGGCTGATGGGCCCTGTATGTTTTTATTTCTAGTCGTATAACTCACTCCTACTGATAATTCGCACTATGTCTAGAGATTTGAATTGGGCTGGGAGGTTTTAGTCATACTGAGTGGGTGAATCGGTATGACCATCGCTATTTGCTGCGGACATTTTAAGAGATCGGACTTGGCATAGCCTGCGTCACATCCGGAATTTTCTTGGCGCTGCAGAAAAACTCTCTCATGCGGGACATGGAGAGGAGGAATGTAAAATTCTGTACCTAAAGCAAATATGACAGACACTTACTTCAAAATAGCCTTGCTGCTTCCCTGCTAGCAGAGTCTCCCTCGTTGACGATCCTGCTAGAAGGGAACTTTGTTGCCTTTTGATGGTTTTCACGGCCGCCATGTTGGATGAATTTAACAAAAGATTCGTCATTAGTCCCTTTTGCTATATCCTCCAACATAGCCGCTGTGTCTTTTGTAATTACATTCTCTTGGGAATGATTGAAAACCAGCAATACGAATCAGATTTTGCTACATGTATTCGGATTATTAGTACCACAAAATTAACTTTTAGTTAACTTCTCAATTGCTTAGGTTTTCCTCCAAGGAGCTGCAACGATATTTGGTGTCGGAACAGAGGTCAAGTTCCTTTTCAAGCCATCGTTGATTGAAGCCACTCTCAAGTTAGCTTTGCCGTTTGGTAAACTAGGAGCAGAGCTATACGTGAAAGGGTCGTATGGCACATCTTTGAAAGAAACTGGCTTCACTGCTAAAGTGAATATAACAAGTGGGCTTTTGCAGGTATAATATTAGGATATTTCTATTAGAACCATATTCGTGTTTTTATTCTTGGGCTACCTGTGGAAAAGTTAACCCAGTTTCAATCAGGCTTCAGATTTTATCTATACCCTGAAACAGAGTCTAGGTTGATCAAGATCAGGTCACGATTAACTCACAGATTGATTTGGAATTTAGCTTGGTAGGTTTTGCGGAGGGAGGAAAACCAGAAAACCCGTAGATAAACCCTTGAATTAAGGGAGAGACCTAACAGGCTCTACTCACATGTGAATACCGAGTCAAGAAATTAAACCCGAGATCCCAAAGTGAGAGGCGAGTGAAGAATCTCCTCGCGACGCTACGCCATTCTTGGTTCCCTAAATAAGAGAATGATGTTATGGTGTTGGTTTAGGTTCAGAAAGATGCTTCTGGGGATGTGGAGAAGACTGTAAATCTTGCTCGTGGAAAGATACAAACGGCGAGAGATAAAATCAAGGAGCAGAGAGAAAGCTGTGAAAAGCGTGTAACGAATTACTGCGAGAAATGCCAAGAGAACGTCTGCGATTCAGTAAGAATATCATTACAATTCACTGTTCATATTTTTATTTTAAGCATTTTGATGTCCGAGTTTGACGAAAAGGCATTCATTTATTGCCCAGTAGACCTTATTCGTGGTAATGCAATGTTTTCCCGGCCCATTACAGACCACGCGTCATAGTTCCCAAGAGTATCATTTCTTTGTTACGGTTTGCGCACGAGTAGACACATGAATGTGGATACAACTCAAACAAAGAATCTTAGGCCCCGTCCACACGTATCCGGAAAATTTTGTATCCGCAAATTATTTTTTGCGGATACGAAAATGTTTGTCCACACGCAGCGTATTCGAATCGTTTTCACCGTCCACACGTATCCGTTTTCGTAAAATTTGCGGATATGGATACAAAAATTTACGCACACGTGTGGACGCAACCCGTATCCGCAAAAAATAATTTGCGGATACAAAAATTTCCGGATACGTGTGGACGGGACCTTATTCTCAAGGATTGACCCGTCGCCCGAAATGGGAAGACATTACACCACGCAACGAATTAAGTCTGTTTGTTTTAATTTAAAAGTGACCTTCACCAGTGCGTCACTTTAGTGTTTTTTATTAACATAACATGACATCATATTACGGTCTCCGGGATGAAGAAAAAAACATTCTTGTCAAACTATGTATTTTTTCTCCGCAGATTTCAAACAATTGTGAGGCAGCATTGGATCAGTTTAAAAACTACATTGGTGAAGCAGCAAATAAATTCGGTAAGCAAAGTAAATCCTAATGACAAAACTATGGGAGAAGCTCCGAGTTGCATGATTGCATTTTTGTGCCATCCTGTGTATTTTTATATCCATCCATCCGTCCATCCTTTCTTTTTTTGCCTTGCTCTTGATTTTAAGCAATGCTAGTAATGAGTAAAGACATTGATATGAAAAACTCGAAGAATCGTAGTCTCAAGAGAATGACACGTGGCATTCCCTAAAAACCATTTCCTTACATACAAGCAGTGTTTGAGTAAGGGTGTTGATATGGAAGACTCACTAAGAATCGTATTCTTGAATGAACCACCTTGCTCTAAAGTGGGAAAACATTACCCCTTAGCTAAAAAGCTCTATTGCTTTAATTTCACACGATAATTCTTCCTGCATCTTTTTCTTTGCTCATGTTCAAGGTGGCTGGTTCGTTGGTGCTGCCAAGAAAATAGCATCAACATTCAAGAATCCACGAGAGCGCAGAAGCGTCGAGTTCTTTCCGGGTCGAGCCCAGATGATGACACGTTTGAGGCGCAAGAGATTCGTTGGGAATTATCTTTGTAAGACGTTAGCCCCAGCCATCTGTAAGGGATCAAAGAAGTTCTGTCAAGGTGAGCTTGAACCATAAGTTTTTATAGTTCTGTAGTTATTTACTAGTTAACGGGTCATCTTTAGATGTAGTGGCAAATATGGTTGCATTGCACTGCTAATGCGCCACCCCTCTCTGCTGACATCGTAGATTCAATTCTTGAAGCAGCCATCATTTGCAGTAAAAAGTTCATTTCTCGGATGATCGATACTTATTTTAGATGGTTTGCAAAGCATTTTTTATTTATGTTTTGATTCAGCTTCCTGTACTCTCAACAAGCACATCACTAAAGGAGTCTGCAAAGGACTCGATCTGGCTCACAAGTCTCTTTTCCTGGTAGAAGACAGTTTTCACTGGGCAAAGCGCATCCATGATGTTGTAGTCAAAGATATGCTCGCTGTTCATGGCATTGTCTTCGAGCTTGAACTCTCTTCAAACTTGGGCGCAAGGGTTGCAGCATTAATTGATATCACAATTATGAAGGTTCGGCGAAAGATCGGTCTTGACATCAGCCTGGCTAATCTAGTAGAGATGGCCAAAGAAATTGTCAATAAAGCTATCTCTGAATTTAAGAACATGCTGTCCAAGAGATACACTCAACCTAAATATGACAAGCCGAATACTGTTGGCGATGTTATGGTTGGAGGTAAGAGAAATAAACTAGATGTCGTTGTGGTGTGCGCAAAAACCAAGTTCAGAAGATTTTTATCGGTCTTGGAAGTCGTTGTGGTCTTAATGCCCTGACAAACGGCCCGACAATTGACCCGACAATTGATCCAACCTTTGACCCAACATGTATCCAACATTTGACCCAACATGTACCCAACATTTGACCCAACATGTACCCAATATTTGACCCAACCTTTGACCCAACATGAACCCAACACTTAACCCAACCTTTGACCCAACATTTGACCCAACCTTTGATACATCATGTATCCAACATTTAACCCTCACTCATTCATCTTTCGTCTTTAGCTCCATTCAGAATCAAGAATGTCGGTAACAACATGTGCATCAAAAGTCCAGGTCCCGACAACAAGGGAGCAGGTTTCAGTACCAGCGCCTGCTCTAGTGCAGATACTCAGTGGGTCTATACTCTGACGGGCGCTTTAATGGTAACTATTGTTGATTAAGTTTGCAACCATTCCCAATATAATCAAGAGTAAGAAACATGGCGCCCTTGTTGGTGGACGAAGGAAGCTAATGAGGAATGAAAATACCTCCAATATGGCGGCCATGTCGTAACGTGCATTTGAAGAATATTGAATTTATACTATATCAGAATCTTGTTCTTGATGGTTTTGTTACCCTTTCATTTCACATTCCTGTTTTATTCATTTCTTAATTTTTTTTTATTTATCCCTTTCATTCTTAGAAAACCGAACACCACAGGAATCCCGCCTCTTCCTAAATACTTTTCCTCTACTCTTCTTTCAAACAAATATCGCTAACATAAACTACCATCTTTCTACCTTTCCCCAATCAGAACATACACAGTGGCCTATGCTTGTCATTCACTGGTACAGGCAAAGACCTCAAAATCGTTCAACAAGACTGTAAGATCAATGACGAGAACCAACGCTTCACGTGTGAACATAATAGGATCTTCTTGGGTAATAGTAAAACGGACTGCTTGATTGAAAAAGGTAATTCTCTGTTTCAGGCATACTTTAGAATTAGGGATCTTCGACCCTTTTATCTTGGGCGTAATGTTTTCCTATCTCAGACCGTGTCATAAAAATGAAAAAAATAAAAATATTTATTTAAGTGTCTAGTCGTTCTAGCGCTTTCGCACTAATTGGGGACACTTTGCTCACACGCACTACCACTTCATTCAATATTCTATGCACACAACGCTCCAACTCACGTGTTGATTTTTACGGAGGGAGGAAACCGGAGAACCCGGAGAAAACCCTCGTAGCATAGGAAAGAACAACACATCAAACAAACTCAATTCACATGTGACGACCGCAAGGCTCGAACCAGCGACCCGACCCGTTGGACTCGTTGAACAGCGGTGAAAGACGACGCGTTAGCCGCGAACTCCACCCATGCTATCCAAAATTTCCTAGAGTATCATCTATTTCTTTAGCTTGAGAAGACACATGAATATGGATACAACTCAAACAAAGAATCTTATTCTCAAGGGAATGACACGTCGTCTGAAATGGGCAAAATTACGCCCGAGTTAAATGGGCCTATACACGTTTCTTCACATTCATTTGTCCTATTTATTCTAATGTATCTCGCAGCATCGGTCATCACTGCTGGTCCCTGTAAACCTGCACCAGCAGACGAGACTGAAGACTTTGAAACTCCCGAAGCTGAGAGATGGGTTGTAAATGATGATCCTAGACTGAAAGTTTGTGATAATTATGTACAAGGTAAGATCTGAGAAAGAGGGGTGGGGTGGGTTACCGATGACAGATGGATTGTAGATGGCATTCCTAAACTGAAGTTTGTGACAACTATTTTCAAGTAAAAAAAAGAACAGGGAAGGCTGGTACATACTAGTGCATAAGAGGAGTGGGTGGGTAATGAGACCCTATATAGTAGAGCTAAGTAATGCTGAAAGTCAGAAGGTGGAACAGAAAGTGATACAGTAGAAGAGTGTCATAGATTGCGCCCAAATCTTCTTGATTATGAGTAATCCCTTTCACGGTTCCCTGCGCCATCTTGAAAGGTAGCCGTGCCTTCGCATCGAAGCGAGAAGAACGGGGAGCTTGCAATAATAGAGACCTTTTTTAACACCTTGAACAATTATTCACATGTCTCTATCATTGCAAGCTCACCGTTCGTCTCGCTTCGATGCAAGAGCGCGGCTACTTTTCAAGATGGCGCAGGGAACTGTGAAAGGGACTATTCAGGAGGTGCCATTAGACCAGTTTCGAATTCCAAATTACCGCTGTGTTCATTGATTACAGACTCATTTACACAGGTTTAGCCTTGTATCAGTGTCTAAATATTCACAAATATCAACGGTGAAGTTCGACAATACAATCAATTTGAAACTAGACGGACCTTGACTGGAAGACGTGAATATTCTGCACAAAATCAAGGCTAACCCTGTATAAATGAGTCTGTAATCAAGAAACACAGTGATAATTTGGAATTCGAAACGGGTCTATTCGAAACTAGACTATACGTCAATATAAGAGGAAGGGAAGAGAGGGAAAGGAGAGGAGAGGAAAGGCGAGGTGAGGTGAGGTGGGTGGGGTGGAGTGGCGTAACGGGACGTGAGGTGGGGTGGGGTGAGGTCAGGTGGGGTGAGGTTAGGTCAGGTCAGGTCAGGTGAGGCGAGAGGAGCAAGCAAACACTAAAGCATGGTTCTCACTAGCGACGCGAGGAGATGAAACTCCATGTCCTCACTATGAAAAAAGCGAAGCAAGCGCAAGAAAATGGACTGGTTTTTTTTTTCGTTGGCTTTCGCTTGTGCTTATGCTTGCGTCGGCTTATGTCGCTAGTGAGAACAAGGCTTAAAAGAAGAAATTTCATGTTTTTTTAGATTTGGCTCTCAATAAACCTGCAACACAGTCAAGCAGCTTCAACAAAAACGACCTCGACCAAGAAGAACTAAAGCTGCTTGATCCAAATGACCGAGAAACTATATTAACGAAGACAGGGGCTGAGCTGGCTGTGAATGGGGACATGTCCTTTACCCTGCGAGAAGGCTCCTGCTCACATACGTCCCAGACAAAAGACCCCTGGTGGAAAGTGGACCTTCTTGATGAGCACATTATTACTGATGTCAGCATTCAAACTGCGAGCGGTAAGCCTTGAACGTATTGGGCCTATTGTACTTATTTTTAATATTTGACTGTCGGGTTTTCAAACAAATCAAAAATATAACAACAAAATATCTTGTCTTATTTTCTTCCATCCATATTTCCTTCATTGCCTGCCTGCATGCAGCTCCCTTCCTACCTTCCAACTTTCCTTTGTCATTTTGTTCATCTTCCTTCATGTCTTCGTTTCTTCCTTCGTTCGTTTGTTTGTCGGGTTTTTTTTTCGATCTTTCATTTCTTCGATCATTACTTCAGGTTCGTTCGTTCTTTTCTTTTATTTCTTCGTTCGTTCGTTCACTTTTTCTTTCCTTCCTTCCTTCCTTCCTTCCTTCCTTCCTTCCTTCCTTCCTTCCTTCCTTCCTTCCTTCCTTCCTTCCTTCCTATCAGCCTGACCTTCTTCTTATTACAACAGAGGGCCCAAAACTAGACGCATTAGAAAACTTCGAAATCCGTGTTGGCATCCTACAAGAATTCCAGAAGAATCCAATGTGTGGCGAAAGAGTGGCAGCAGCTCACCTGGGTGAACTGTGGACATCCACATGTGATCCAGCCATCCCTGGTCGCTACGTGTCTGTTCAGACATTCGGCGAGAGATTCTTGACACTCTGCGAAGTAGCTGTGTATGCCAGAAAAGGTAACCAATTAACTAGGGATACATTGTCCCAGAATACATTTCGGTCTTAGATTCTAGCCTATTTTTTATTGGAACACTTTACTATTGGAACAGTAGAACTAGGTTGGACTGAGGCCCCATGGCTTTTACATCAGGCATCCTCGCTAGTATGACTTTATAAATATCCCCTCATTCAATATTTGTAATACATGTAAATACAATGGCAAATAAACTGTTATAGTGTTATACTGTTACTTATGTGACGTCATATCGCCGCCATGATAGCTTCTAGAGAATGGTCATTACTTTTGTAACTAACTATACTCTTCCTATCCAAGTGGTTCTGCTAACAGACATAATTGGTACTGTACTTCTATTTCCATTAGATAATCAAGGGAAGTGTTCTACTGAACTCAAGCGAAGACGTTCCAACATCGCTACTGTACCTCACAAAGACTGTGTTCTCAAGAGAGCACAGATCACCTATGGACGGTATGACTAGTGGAATCAAGTAGTAGTGGAAAAAAGTAGGAAAATTGTGTTTATTTGTCAGGCCAAAACTCTTGTGAGTAAACTGATTGTACATGCAGTTATAATATGTGATATTCTTTATCTCTTAAATGATCTCATCTTAATGATCAACTGAATTTTATCTACAACTGCAAAGATAATATTGTTGAATTATAGAAGGAAGGAATTTAGACAGATTTTTCTCGAGGCTGTGTATTGGTAAACGGTTTAATGTCCAAACTTAATCTTATTAAATTGAAAGAGTATAACTATGCAGTAATAATTTTAGTCTTTCTGTTTTCACTCTCTCTTTTTTGTTTTTTGTTTGTTTTCGTTTTTCTTTGTTCGTTTGTTTGTTTGTGTTTTGTTTTTTGTTTGTTCGTTCGTTTGTTTGTTTGTTTGTTTGTTTGTTTGTCTGTCTGTTCGTTCGTTCGTTCGTTCGTTTGTTCGTTCGTTTGTTCGTTCGTTCGTTTGTTTGTTTGTTTGTTTGTTTGTTCGTTTGTTCGTTCGTTTGTTTGTTCGTTTGTTTGTTTGTTTGTTTGTTTGTTTGTTTAATTTTAGGTAACTATTGTTGTGTAATAGCGGATCAGATTTGCTCGAGGGGTTGTAATTCGTTAATGAAGCGGAATGGTTTGGAAACCTATTGTTCTATACTATGTTTTTGTGCCCTTATAGCTTTGTGTTTTCCGACAATGTTATGGAAACGCCTTGTGATTGACGATCACCAAAACCTTCTTCGTCGCGACAGAAACAATCGCTAGAGGGCGCGTGTGATTGAGAATGGCTGTAACTGTATCTGCGCGGAAATATTTATCCGCATAGTTTGTGGTCATCCAATGAAAGTTTTTACTTTCAAAATGTTCATACATGAAAATAAAATGGAAACCCGTATTTTCAGCCATACTTGCTTTGGTTCCGATTGTGTACGGTCAGTATAACGTGATGGTACATTACAACATCGCTCGCCAAACAATAGCTTTGTTCTGTGAGGTTTCCAAACCGTCCCGCTCCATGAACTATGGTTAAATTTTTAATTTCATTTTTTTTCAGTGAAATTGTTTTAAGCTAAGGTTGGCTGACTGTTGAAAATCAGAACGGTGTGGGTTGACATGATGCACGTTTGGTGTCAGCGGAGAGCCGTTGGGTGTATCGATGGCCGGGATAAATGAAATAAGATTCTTTGTTTATGCTCATACAAAACCTTTAAACAAAAAAATGATCTGAAATGGGAGAACATTACAGGTACACCGAAGCTTTTTTTTTTTTCGTTTGCCTCCTCAATTCAGTCCACTCTAACAATAAATAAAATAAGTGGGTACTTAAGAGAGGCTGTCCGTAAATATCGACTATTGTCGGAAAAAATTTAAAAAATGAAAATTTTCTTTTCCTTACCAGAAGATTACATTAGTTGAACTGATTCTCAGAAAAAAATAAAAAACTTGAAAAAAACAATTTTCTCGCCGAAAAATGATATTTTCGGTTTTCTCGCTTCCAGGCGGGTTTTCAAGGGTGAAAAGTACGCCTCGTTATAAACTCTCTAAAAAGTTTCATTTCAATGCAAACTAAAAACCAATACAATATTTTGATAGAACACATAATAGTTGACATTCACATTATAAAATTATTACGATTAATATAAGATTGATTATTTAGTGAATTTTTGAATCTTTGACATTTTTTCAGTACAAAAAATACATCAAAATCAGGGCATCTTTTTAGCCATTTCTACATCGCCTATAGATTCAAAACTATATCTTGGTGAAAGAGCAATGTTTCGTCTACACGAAAATGCAATAATATTTTTGGGCTACTCATTTTTTTAAACACGAGAGCTCATAACGCAAGTTGCTCTGAGGTCAAATTTAGTGAAAAACTTCTGGTACTTTGGTCACGCAACTGGCATTGAATGAAAGCAAACTGGCGACAAAACGCAATCATGTCTATTTATATACATCGTTAATGATAAAGAAAGAAATAAAGAACATCTGAACGCTGTTTTTAGCTTTACAAACACATACCTTAACCAGAATTTATGGAAATCTCGATGACTGCGCGTACGATGCTATGTTGTTGTCGCCATTATCGGCTCTGCATTATTAAAGTACAAAGTTGACCAAAGTTTGCTTTTAATTTCCACGGCCGGTGAGTCTTCCTCAGTTCTATTATACATCCTGAACCCATCTTCAGAAATATTGGCATGATATTTGAAATATGATTAAGGGAATATTTTAAGTAAGTAACAAAGATGCGAAACGAGCTAATTATTTAAACGAGAGCGTGACGCCGTTACACACAGGAAGCCCGGTCAAATACTTTCTAACAGAGTCGGAAGACATACACACAGGAAAGGCACCGTTTTGCCGTAAATCTTTCAAAAGAGAGAAGCGTCGCAATACGAGAGATCAATGATTACATGTTCTTTTCTTTTCTTGTTTCTGTTAACAATACCCAAATTAAGCGTTTAGTAGCTGTAAAACTCTCAGGAGCTGCTTCTTGTGCACGTACACGATTGAACAAGTTCATTTATGAATGCCAGATAAGGTGCCTTGCGTTTCTTGTGAGAAGAGTCCTCATCCATGTTGAAGAAAACGCAAATGTTGTGCAACATTACAACAGTGAGCTTTTTAAGGTTTTTAGCTGCATAAAGCTCGCAAACGTTGTATGTATCATAAATAATGGGATGACTTAGCTGGCATTTTCTCAGGATGTTATCACGGATAGAGCTGTAACAACTTTGATCTTCAGCGGCCTCTATGTCGTGTGCTTGGCCTGCACCTGCATGCTTCAACTTTGCAGAGGTCCTTGATAAATAGGACTGTATTTGTTGGGCCGACAAAAATTCTTTAACCGTGAAGCGACGTTCCCCTGTTTCGCTTTTTGCTCGCCTCATGTCGCGAGACACTTGTTCGGGGTCCGCTTTGTTGCCAGTATCCTGACCTATCTGGTATTTGGCATTGAGGTACTTTTTTTGGTTTTCATTAAATCTTTCGCCCTGCTTTGAAATCTTTAAAGCCCATCCCATTTGCAGAACCTCTAATGTAGACTGAGCAGTTGAAGATGCACCGCTGGTACCCAGGACGACTGGTTGGCTGCACGATCCTTCTTGTGATAGTTTCTCCCGATACAATATTTTAGCCTTGTCCAGGAGAGTTTCCTTATATATATAATGAAAAGTAACACTGTTAGTTTAAAGCTCATTTAAAAGTCCGTTTTTATTAAGGGAATATTTGTTAAGTCCAGACTTGGCAATATAAACATCTCTCTATAAATTAAATACCGGGTTATTATTTCGGTAATGTAAGATTACATTTTTTCTGTGCAAGATTACCTTTTCCGCTTTAATAATGCAGGTTCCATAGAACATGTGGTTCTCAAGACTGCTGTACCTTTGAAAAGCTTTAACACATCCTTCCTTTGGACATGAATACAATGCGTCAGCCGGCAATTGAATGTCACCTTCAGGTGTGCAGTCCTCTGTTACTGCATCTTCTACTTTTAGATCTGACTTGGAGTTATCTTTATCCAAGGAGCTGACCAAAAAGATATATAAATATATAAACCTATAATATATATATATACATATATGAGTAATATGTATATTACATGTTTTATAAATATTATTATACCTAATTGGTTTGGTAGCGGCGTCTACGAAATCACCCTCTGAGAACTCTATCTCCTCTACAGTGCACTTGAAAGGACTTCCTTTGCCTAATAACATGTACGAATCATTTAAAAAACTATTCTCATAAAAAAATAATGCACAATAGTAAATTCAATAATAATAAGTAATAATAACAAATAGCGATGAAATGATGAGTGATTATCATCATAATGACTGATGATGAAAAATCAAGATGATGCATGATGACGATGATGGCGAAAATGATGCATAATGACAATGGTGATGATGATCCATGAAATTAATGATGATGCATAATGATGACGATGTTCATGATGATAAACAAAAACGGTACGTACCTTCCAATTTACTCCAGGAAAGCTCTTTGCCTTTGCCGATGTCGTAGGCTCTCCACACTTGGACCGTTTGTTGTTTTTTATCTCTATACAAAAAGTTGTTTAAGCTGTTCACGCCTTTCCATTTCCATTCGGCCATTGACACCTGCATTTTTGCGTTATCTAGGAGGGCCACCCGGACACCTTTTACTCTATCATGCGATACCATAGCGTTGAAAAGTTCCTCCGCGGTTGTTACGTCATTTCCCTCGTTAATATAACGGCGTACATGAGATTTGATCGTAGCGGCTTTCCTGTCACAGGGTCCTTTGCCCCCCTGGGGGTCGCTAAAATCCACCCTCTCTACCTTGATACCTGTTTTAGCTAGATGTCGACATGCAGATAAAAGTGCCACGCTGTGATAACAGCCGGCGTTGTCTTGCCGAAAATATGCTGTGTCAAGTTCAGGATGTTCTTTCTTAAGCTGCAATAACGTATGCTTCATCAAAGCAATGACGGTCATGGCGTCTTGTGTTGTGTTTTTGACAATATGCACAAGCGTCTGGTGTTGTATAACATCCTTCACCTTCCGCACAACAACACTAATGTGCCAGGATATGCCACGCTTCGCAAACCAATCAGCCTGCGTCTCCCTATACTTTTGCGGCAAGAATTTCATCGCCCAGTCATTGGTTACAAACACAGACGTTGGTCCCAGTCTTCGCAATATGTCAATACGAGCCCTATCTTGCTGCGTAGATCGTAGCTGGTGTGCCTTCCAGGCGTTAATTGCTGCAACAGCTTGCTTGAACATATACTCAAGGTCGTCTCGATCATCATTCGTTAATGCTGAACCGGAACTAAGTAGTTTTGTCTCCACTTCCTTTATTGCGTTTTTTAACTCCTCGCATGATGCACAACGCTCATCGTGAGCATGAACGCACGCAACGGTCTTGAAGTGCTCATCTTTTGGATCGCTCAAAGCGTACGAGATGCAGTGGTCAGCAATATTAGACAAAACAGCTATGTGCACCTGATCAGTAAAAAAAAACCTTTGTAAGAAAAAAAATTTAACCATTACCTGATAGGTTATTAGATCGTCGTTTAGAGAAACATTTTGGATTCCTTTAAGTTTTTTTTTTTTTTGTAAACGCTCGCAATCAGGATTGCGCGATAGCGATTTTCGATAATAAGAAGACTGCACTCACTTCATCCAGTTGCACCTTTTATGATCATCTTATTTCAACATGCGCAGTTTGAGGGTGGAGCACATGGGAAACGTATTTGCCGGTGAAATGAATGATAACGATTCGTACAAAATAATTCAGACAAGTAATACCTTATAATCGCCTTTGAGGTATTGTTTTCCTTTTCTCAATGACAGATCAAGTTGTTTCAAAACGGGTTTTTCGAGGCACCCATAATCACAAAGCTTCTGGGAGATAGACAGCAAATCATCAAATGCTTTAGACCCTTCGGCAGCTATGTAATCTAGACCCTGTAAAGATTTGCGAACTGAGGCACTGCATGATGACAAAATTCGTCTCATGGTGGAAGCGCTGAATGGGATAAAGCTAACTTCTTTACAATACTGAGTGTACTGGTCGATAATACGCTGTGGCACCATAGTCCTGATGACGTTAGGTGTTTGGAGAATCTGCCCATTTGAGAGTTGTAGATACCGCTGGCCAAAAGGCAGATCTTGAACGACGTGAGAGCTTGTTATGAAAGATAAGAAGTGATCCAGTTGAGAGGGGTTGATGCGCAATTTTGGACTTTGAGTTTCAGGCAATAATGCACCACGCCCATGTTGTAATTGGTGATGACGGGCAGCCTTTACTCTGAAATCAGTAATCCCTGGAATGTACGCTTGAATAGTGGAGTAAGGAACTAGGTCTGCCATAAAAGATAATACTTGTCGTCGGGTGTCCCAACTATCTGCGTTATCGTAAGCTTCAGCCAATGCTGTTAAGTAGGTCTTTTCAATAATATCATGAGCACCTAACGCTTTCTCTACAGAATGTGAGCGTTTCAGATCTTCCCATAAACACCGTGGATCATTTGGTTGAATAACTTCTAAAACTGCTACAACTGCATCTTTGGTCTGGCTGATATATTTATTCTGAGAATGGGAAGATAAATGATTCCATGCTTTACTTGTCTTTGATATGTTGGCTCTTCCACTAGCATCAAGAAACGCATTTAACTTTGCGCGACGGATAAGTAGACTTGAATCTTTCTTCGAGGTAGTTAAGCTAAGTTGTTCACTGGAACTACTACTGCTGGTGTTTTCTGGGATGAACTGACTTGAATCTTCTGGCGCGATGTACAGGTTTTCCATTTCAGAGCATATGCCACTTAGGTCGGTTAGAGAGTCATTCTTTAAACAAAATATTCACACAAAAAATTAATAGTTTGGAGGCAACACTATGAAAGAATTTCTTATATTGATTACTTTTTCTGTATCAGATGATGGGCATGATGCATTGTTCATGGATTGATCTTGCTCTTTTTGACTAATGTTTAGCTCTGCGCCCCCTAAAGACAGACGACACCGCTTGCATATAGCTTTGGGGATAATAAAGAGAGCATTGTAATCGTGTAAATCATGAAATAATAACAAATTATCATTATTATGAATATTATTATGTGTGAGTAATTGCCCTATTTCACGTCACTGCTTGTTTATGTGGGGGATAGAATTGCCAAATGCAACAGGAAATTCGACAAAATTTGCTCCTAGCGAAACAGTTTAATCTAAAATGGCCTGGTATTCAGATATAATGTGTGTTAATATGTATCTGAGCGTTTTCTGGGTATTCTACTTCTCTTCGTGAATTGATACGGATTTTAGAACAATTATCGGTTAATTTGCGTTGATTTGACCCCGTCCGACGACCATGATCCTTTGCGTTTAAACAATAGATTGTTTAAATGTGACGTCATAGTGAAATAGGGCAATTGAACCAGGAGAATCAACAATTAAATAATTACGATAATCATGCATGATGATGATGATAATCATGGGTGATGGTGATGATGATGATAAACATGGATGATGGTGATGATGATGATAAACATGGATGATGGTGATGATGATGATAATCATGGGTGATGGTGATGATGATGATAAACATGGATGATGGTGATGATGATGATAATCATGGGTGATGGTGATGATGATGATAAACATGGATGATGGTGATGATGATTGATGATGATGATAAACATGGATGATGGTGATGATGATGATAAACATGGATGATGATGATGATGATGATGACGATAATCATGCATGATGACATGATGATTTTGATGAGAATGATAAATCATCGATGAGAAAAATAATCGGTTAAATGCGAACTTACGTGAACCAACCGGAACGAGCACTGATGTGAGATCAAATAGTCGTTTGGACTGTACAAGATTGATTCCGCGATCACCTTTTCTGGGGTGTGTTTTATGAGGAGCCCACTCTGTAGGGACAGCACACATTTTCTTGTTGCAAACCCAACTCACGCCAAATTTATCTCTATGTCGAGGACAAATAGATCGCTTTAGTGCATTATCGTCTTGTTCGAAAATACCTACAATATCGGAAAAGAGAGAGTTATTAGAATTGGACCAGTTTACCGCCTAATAGATGTTAGCCGGAGATATAAGCCATGAAGCCTTTTTGAAGTTTGGACTATGTGAGACAGCTTAGAAAAAAAGTTTTTTAAAAATAATATTTACAATATACACAAATTTTGTTTGGTGTCAATCATATTTCCAGAGTGAAGTCCCACTGAAGAATCTTCCACGTCTTGATCTTCTCTCCTTCAATAGTCAAGTTTTACATAGTTTAAAACAAACTGCCAATACGTTAGAGACGTATGGGGTATATATACGGCGATCAGTCAAGCATATTTGGGTCATTATATAACTTCATGAAAACATACCTGCTCTTGCTAGTAGAAGAGAGATTTCGGTATCGACGGAAGAATCAAACGTTCGGAAAGTCTTCAGATGACCTCTGATTTCTTTCTTGCAATTTGTAATTGATATGCATTTGGTATTAGATGGATTAAACTTGCTGGGACCACAAGGACCACCCACAAAGTTGGAATAATCACATGTTGCCATTATTCGTCGCGAATTATTCTCAGCGTCGTTCAAAACACTGCGTAAATAACATAAGGAAGGGCACGTGGACACGCGCGTGCTGAAAAAGGTTGTCAATTTCATTTCTGTTCCGTAGAAAACGATGTAACAAAACATAAATAAAGCGAAAAATCTATCGATATTCTAACAGATCAATCAATTGCATTGAAAGGCAAAAAATAAATAGATATCTAAAATACATGATCGTGAAATTGAAAAATGACAAAGTACTTCTTCCGACTCTGTTAGAAAGTATTTGACCGGGCTTCCTGTGTGTAACGGCGTCACGCTCTCGTTTAAATAATTAGCTCGTTTCGCATCTTTGTTACTTACTTAAAATATTCCCTTAATCATATTTCAAATATCATGCCAATATTTCTGAAGATGGGTTCAGGATGTATAATAGAACTGAGGAAGACTCACCGGCCGTGGAAATTAAAAGCAAACTTTGGTCAACTTTGTACTTTAATAATGCAGAGCCGATAATGGCGACAACAACATAGCATCGTACGCGCAGTCATCGAGATTTCCATAAATTCTGGTTAAGGTATGTGTTTGTAAAGCTAAAAACAGCGTTCAGATGTTCTTTATTTCTTTCTTTATCATTAACGATGTATATAAATAGACATGATTGCGTTTTGTCGCCAGTTTGCTTTCATTCAATGCCAGTTGCGTGACCAAAGTACCAGAAGTTTTTCACTAAATTTGACCTCAGAGCAGCTTGCGTTATGAGCTCTCGTGTTTAAAAAAATGAGTAGCCCAAGAATATTATTGCATTTTCGTGTAGACGAAACATTGCTCTTTCACCAAGATATAGTTTTGAATCTATAGGCGATGTAGAAATGGCTAAAAAGATGCCCTGATTTTGATGTATTTTTTGTACTGAAAAAATGTCAAAGATTCAAAAATTCACTAAATAATCAATCTTATATTAATCGTAATAATTTTATAATGTGAATGTCAACTATTATGTGTTCTATCAAAATATTGTATTGGTTTTTAGTTTGCATTGAAATGAAACTTTTTAGAGAGTTCATAACGAGGCGTACTTTTCACCCTTGAAAACCCGCCTGGAAGCGAGAAAACCGAAAATGTCATTTTTCGGCGAGAAAATTGTTTTTTTCAAGTTTTTTATTTTTTTCTGAAAATCAGTTCAACTAATGTAATCTTCTGGTAAGGAAAAGAAAATTTTCATTTTTTAAATTTTTTCCGACAATAGTCGATATTTACGGACAGCCTCTCTTAAATCTCAATCCAAATCAAAACGTGCGAAAACCAGAACTAAAACACTTAAAACGAATCCGGGTCACAAGTTCGATGCGGTAGTTCAATAATCACACTGGAGACTATAGGCCACAGCTTTTAGGCCACGGGACAGACGATCAAAAGTGGTTTGATTCCAGTTGGCCAAGCCATGAAGTTTTCCCTCTACTTCTTGATTGTTACGGCTCTCATGTCAAGAGGTACGTTCACATGTGTGATTTGTTTAGTTTACTAAACTATATAAGCACACAATTTATCGTTTCTATACCCTCTTTTGTTTATATTAGTTTTATGACGTGTTAATAGACATGTTATGGTTGTCGAAATAAATCGAAGTGGACATATGTTCTGTTTGTCAACACAATATCGGAATGAAAAGAATCCCTAATTAGAAGAACTGATTTACACTGAGTGAAATTATCATATCTATTTCTTTCTAGATAGCAAAAAAAAAAAAAAACAAAAACCAAAAACAATTGTTTTTAAAAAGGTCGTAAGAGTAGCAAATGTTCTAATATACAAAGAGAATACAAACTCGTGGCCTTACTATATATGTTTAAATATTTATTGTAATTAAGCCATTAAGCTGAAATCTAGTTATTTCCGCTGTTGTTTAAGCGAACAGTCGATACCGTGGAGAGAATTCGCCGCTTCATTATGCGAGTGGCTAGAGAGGGGAGGTTGATTTTCACACTTAGTTCAGAAATCACCTGTAAGTGACAAGTTTTTTCGAAGAACAAAGAAAAAGCTTTCATTTTGTTTTGATTTAACACAAATCTTTTTCTTATTTAGATCGATATTCCTTTATGTGAAAATAACGATTTTTTCAAGTTAATCATATCAAGTAGCTACTTCATAAAATTCTTATTTTATTTTATTTATTTTTTGATCAATGATTTTTCGAATTTTATATCAAGGAACGAGTGTGTAGTAAAAAATAAAAATGTATCAATAAATGAATAAGCAAATTCAGTTTTTTCGGTGAAATGTCGGTAATCTTATATAATACTTGTCACAATGAATTTCATTGCTATTCTATAGCATTATTTATTCATTCCCCTCGGCTTATATCGACATTTTCCCATGATATTAAATTTTTTCATGAACTATTTACCAGTTTCCTGTTTGTTTTCGCTGCAATTATAGACTAAACAAATATATTCTATAAAGCAATTTTTGGTGGATAGGAATTCGGTATAATTGGTTTCAAAGGAGTACTGCAGTAGTGTATGGCCTCACTCAATTGGTCAACATCTACACATTTCACTATTCTACTGAAAGACAGCTTTATTCTTCTTCCACGTTTACGCTTGGGCCAGGCGAACTACCCAACAACTGGCAGCAAACAAGCAACGACTCAACTACTTTCTCCGTCTACAATAGTGTATGGCCTCACTCGATTGATCGATATCTACGCATAGTTTCAAAGAATTATGTTTAAATCTAGTAGTGTAGTTGCAAATGCAGTGACCATTTAAAGATTTCAATACATAGTGTCAGTGCTACCTGCTGATGGGAGCTAAGATGAATTGATTAAAAATGTATGTTGTGTTGTTCTTTTGTCTGGGGGATTTCAAGCGTGTTTCTTATTTCTAACTTTGCTCGTGTTCTTTTTGCTGCTATATAGCTTATTTTGGTTTCTGAATTGCATACGGTAGCTTTTTTTTATTTATAGAATACTGATAGGAAAGCATTTTCGCTATCACCATACGAAATTATTTTCTCTCTCCATCACGTTTCTGACAGAAAAGACAAAATCTGATAACAAAAGAATTAGGAAAAATTTTTTTTTAATTTAATATTTTCCAACTTGAAATTGCACGATCTGCAGTTAACCGTATGTAAGACCGAAGCTTAAAACGACAACACCTTTAAAATAAGAGCATCATAATATTTTTGTTGTTTTGTATAGTTAAGTGGTAAATGGTCGAGCTCGGCAGCTTTCTTTAATCGAACATAAATTTGGACCCACTGAGGTATTGAATTAATTATTCATCTTATTCATGGTGGCTTACTCATGGCATTTTTGACGGCCTGATTTTTTTTTTTTTTTAATTTTTATTAAGATTATAAAAATAACTTATTCTATTTTCTGGCTTTAAAGTGATGTCAGTTTCTTTCTTTCTTTCTTAATTCCACTTTTTTCCTTTTATTTTCGTACTGCAATTGTCTACACATGCGTCTGGTCTGAGCTGCGCACGCGTCTATTTTCACGCTAAAAATCACCAACGTATATCAAAAGACAAAGGTATATCAAAAGACCAACATATATCAATAGTAAACACCATGGCACCACAGGATTGAGCGAATTAAATAATCAAAAGATTAAATTCAAGGTCTTATTGTTGTTAATGCAGTAACAAAAAGTCGATCTTCACTTGTAAACGAATTTTTTTTGTCACGTGTATATCCTGGGAATAAACGTTTTCCGGGTTTCTCCAATTTTCCGCCCTCAACTTCCAAATTCCAACTGGACCAGACATCATAAACTTAAGTACGAGTTTTTGGCTCGGGATACTGCTCAGCCCCTATTTAGAAGTATTCATTAAAAAACTCGAGGGAAGCCTGTCGCGCAATCTTATTTTGGTAATTATTTTACTATTATTATGTTTTCATACAGTTTATAGCAACAGAAATTATTATAAAGAGTCAAATGTCAAGAAGCAACTTGTTCCCGTTTCATTCTACTATGATTCAAATGGGATGGTCAATGATGCTGGAGCCATACAGACACCGCTGACCACACAGTCATTTGAAGCAGGCTCATATCCAAACACTTATAGTTTCAAAGCTGCGAGTAGAAATGAGAACGATCAAAATTTTCTTCAGAGTATAACCCAACAGCAGGGCGATGACCAGGAAAGCGTCCAGCAAGAAGACGGGGAAAACTATGAGAGTGAACCGAATGACGTGGAATTTGCTTCCGAAGCCAAACCACCTACCAACCAAAACCATTACCAGGAAGATTCCATTAATGAGAGTTTACTTGGAAATCAAGTAAATAACCTGTTAAGTAATGGCGTTAATGCTGAGGCGCCCAACAGCAACACCAATTTCCAGGAAAGGATTGACACTGGCCATTTTACGAACAGACCAGAACTAGATGGTAATGGTAGCAGTGATCATTTATCAGACAACCAATTGGGGAAAAATGTTACCAAATCTCCTAACAACAACACCAGTTTCCAGGAAGGGTTTGATACTGACCAGTTTTTAAGCAGGCAAAAACCTGCACCAGATAATGGTAACAGCGATCAATTACCAGACAACCAATTGGAAAAAGGCATCAAAGGAGTACCAGTCTTTCATACAGGTATATCTGCAAACGTTCTACAGTCAACTCTCGCCTTGTGGACACCCCGATATTACGGACACCTTGTTATTGCGGACAGGAGGAAAATCCACGGCCAAAAATACTGACAAAGAAATGAAATTCTCCCTACTACGGACGCTCGCTATTACGGACACCAAGTGATGGTCCCGAGGGTGTCCGCTGTAGCGAGAATTGACTGTACTTCACCCAATCAGTCAACTCTCGCTATTTTTTTTAAATTTTTTTCATTAACTTTCCCCTGATGTCAGGAAAGCCAATTACTGTGGGCCTTGTACTAATTATAAGCACAAACACTGAAAATGGTCGTTACCAGCGTCTTCAGTGGGTCATTGACGTTCACCTTATACAGTTAGCTCTCGCTACAGCGGACACCCTCGGGACCATCACTTGGTGTCCGTAATAGCGAGCGTCCGCAATAGGGAGAATTAAATACGGTCATTTCTTTGTCAGTATTTTTGGCCGTGGATTTTCCTCCTGTCCGCAATAACAAGGTGTCCGTAATATCGGGGTGCCCACAAGGCGAGAGTTGACTGTATAGGGTTATAGTGAAGACAGGCGAGGTCTAAGGTTAAAAGACCCTATCCGAGAAGACTTGAAGGGTCTAACCATTTGCAAATGTAATTATTACAAAGGCAGCACCTTCTCAGTCATTTTAAGATCCTGAGTGTTGGTCTGACCGGGACTCGAACCACGACCTCCGCACAACAGACCGACGATCTTACGGCGGATTGAATCAAAATGTAATTAGCTAAATTATCATAGAAGATCCAGATACAGAAAAATGATATAACGTTATCATATAAATATTAATATTAACGGGAATATTAAAGCGGTCCCAAACTTTCCCAACCCTATAGCTGGGTCCTTTATGCAGTAATACCTGTTGAGTTGCACATAAGGCTTATGACAGTCTTAGAACAAAACAGCCAGTATTGCCTTGTGCTACTTCTTGTGATGCTAATCTCAGAAAGGCAATCCCTCCTCTGAACGTGTACTGTTGTCTTTCAAATTTAAATTGCACAGAAGAAGGAAAAATATTTGAACCCAACCAGAAGCTACCCGATGAAGGTACAGATAACGTCTTGGACAGCGGAGTAAAAGGTTCGGCCAATTTAAATGCTATGGAAGAAAGCCAAGAACAGCAAGGTACGTATGAAAGAAACAGTTGAATACCGACATCAAAGTAGGGAATTTTGTACGGAAATAGACTGGGGTGCATTAAGATAAATGCTAACTTTATAGATTATGAACAATTGTCCTAATTCGTTATGACGTCACATGAAAACATATTTGGTTTTTAAAATATTATGGCCGTTGAAGGGAGGTAAAAGTACGGCAACCGTAGTTTTCTCGATGATTGATTGTTTTTTAATCGTGATTATCATTGATCTTTTCTTTCGTTAGAAATGATCGTGAAGAACGAAATGTTCAGCGATACATTGGTCCAGCAGAACATAATCAAGATAGAAGGCAAAGTTACCTCACCAGAACCTAAGGGAGACTGTAAAGGGCTGTGGCTATCGTTCGATGGTGGGCATGTCAAGCTTAGTAGCAAGTCTCTGAAATCATTACCTAAACGCGAAATGACATTCATGGCTTGGATTCGTATTCGTAAAACAATCCTCAGATCAACTGTGTACTCAACTGCTGCAGCTGGTGGAGGTCTTCAGCTGCTGGAGGTGATCCCAGCATCTAACATGTTGAGCTCTATTTTGAGGTGGAAAGTTGATACTGCCAAAAATGACAACCTTTTCACGATACAGACGGAGGAAATAATTCCTTCAGGTATGCTAGTTTACTCGATCTTCCGTCTTGACTTTTATTTTTCAAACAAACGTTCCCTACGTATCTCCTAAACACTCTTCCCTAAGAGCAATGGGATTCCTTCATACAGAGCTTTTGTACCATCACGTGATGGCAACCATAGCAGGAGGCGCAACAATATAGTCTTTTTTCCCTGGGAAACTGGATTCTTTCTCGTGTAAAGGAATCAGATTAGACCAGATTCAATTGTTCCTGCCTCCCTGCCATCACGTGATGGTGCAAAGCCTCTATAGATTATATTCTTTACATCTCTTTTAATACACTTGAAGATTTTTCTAATATTTCGTACAAAATACATTTCGTAGTCTTACGAGATACATTCCACATTGTCAAAGTTCCCTGTGACTATGGCAACCATAATTACATGCATATTTTTATCACGTGCCAGGGTTGTGGACTCATGTAATTGCTAAGTACGATGGAACCCAAGGTAAAGCGTACCTCTTTGTAAACGGTGACAAGGCAATCAAGAAAAAAGATATTCCACCAGGGAAAGATCTGGTTTGGGGGAACGACATCGTGATTGGAGGTTTAACAAACGCAGCTGGCAAAATTACCTTCTCGTTTCTTGGTGGGATGATAAACATGCGATTCGTAGAAAAGGCCTTCGATAATACTGAGATCAAAACAGCGTACTTGCAGTGTAAGCCACCTTATGAAGGTAAAGACGATGACTTGCCGTTCATCCTTAGGGCTATGCTTTTCTCTCTTAACTTCTGTGTATACACACTACAACTTTGGTCCTAGAGCGTTGCATGCGAGAAATGTTTACAAGAAGTAGGACCTTCATTTTACTACCACTAACAAAATGCTTCGCGATTTTCCTTTCTTATTCAAATTCGTATTGCCTCATGAAAATAGTAGTAACACAATTGGTGCTAATTCACTAAGCAAAAGAAAGTGTGCAAGGGATTCTGGAAGTCGTAGTTAATGACTAGTTTTCATGTCAGATCCTCGTCAGATCAAGTAAACGCTTTTTTGTTTGTCTTTCTCATTCTACTTCTCTTCTCTGTTTCCTTAAGCTTTTTGTTTTCTTGACGTCCTAACATTTGTTTCCTACAGAGATAGCATATTTGGTGACCGTGTGTTCTGGGAACAAGCTAGGTTCAGGCACAACGTCAAGCGCCTACATACAAGTGGTCGGACTAGATGGCGAGTTTGGGGAAGTCAAGCTTGGAAACAGCTTTTCCTCAGGCTGGTAACAACGCCGCGATTCATATTCCGTGATCTTTCTTTGTCGTTTGCACCATGACATGACCACGTTATAGAGGTTTTACACCATCATGTGAGGGCAGCAATGGCAGGAGCAATTGAATCTTCTGGTCTTCAGTTTTCCAGGGGAAAGACTCTATCTCCTACCAAGGCTGCCATCACCTGATGGTGCAAACCCTCTATTGGTCCCTTTAGTGTGACTGAAAACGTACGATATCAGTAATTCGCACTTCTCCGTACTTTGTACTTAAGAAACAATAGACACTGCACTTTTTGTACTATTTAAATCAAAATAGATTCAGTACTGTTTAACATATTTATGAGTTTGTATTCTATACTACTTTAATCTACCTCGTTTTACAAGTGTTACTTTAAATTACTTTACGGCTACTTTGATTGTTATTCTAAAAGTGCTCCTTATGTTCATCAGCGGCAAAACACTCACCATCTATGGTCCTTATGTCGGTAAAATTCAGAAGATTAGTATCAGGAAGGACAATACAGGCATTGGTTTTAAAGACTGGCTTCTTGACAAGGTAAGAATGCGTCATGCTAGCGTGCAGGCGTCAAAATCCGTAAAAAAGTGAAATAGGATTCCAAATTATGAGAGTATCCTCAGTCATTTTGTGACAATGAAACGATAGACGAAGAGAAATTCAGCCCTTCAAATTTTATCGAACTTTGAAACAACCTTTGGACTGATCTAAGTTAAGGGCACTCCTAACTCACAGATCAAACCATGGAACCCGGGGGGGGGGGGGGGGGGGTACTCCCCTATATTAGCTATACGGGTATGTGCAAATGAAATAAGAAAATTACCTAATACATAGTATATATATATACCTATAATATATTTGGAATCAAACACTCATGTACTATTGGTATAAGGTGCCAAATAAAATTGTATTGTATTGTATATAGGGTATGGTTTTTCGGCTTTTGGGTCTGGGGTAGGATATCATTTTTTGACATTTTGTCTGGGATAGGGTGTCATTTTAGTTTGGGATAGGGTTAACGATTTGGTCGTTTTTGTCTGGCTAATAGGCTACGCTTTCTGCCGACACAAAAACAATAAAAATGTTAGTAAATATTGATTGCAATCGATTGTAAAACCGTATTTTCCGTATTTTAGTCTGGGATAGGGTGTGCAATTCTTAGTTTTAGTCTGGGGTAGGGTATGTAAAATCAGAATTTTAGGTCTGGGATAGGGTCAGGGTTTTGAGGTCCTGGCGGCACACCCCTACCCAAGTTGGGGTGGTAGTACCCCTCCGGGCCATGGAACAACCTCTGTGCTGATCAGAGCTGCCTGGATATATATCCGTTGCGTTTTGTCGATCTGTAACCACACATGTGTTCTTTCCACAGATCACCATTAGCGTCGAATCAATGCCAAAGGTTGGCGAGGTATATGATTTCAAATGCAATTGTGAACTATCTGACAAGACCACGATGCAGAAATTCATAGACGCTTCCCCTTTAGGTATTGCTTATCTTTATTTGCTTATAATCGTCTTTACAACTTCAAATGCTAGCCTGGAAGTTTATTAAAACCCTTCAAATGTTCTGAAACAACTGCCGTGTTGATTGTGTTGATCAGAGAACCTCTAACTCACACATGAGGTTGAAATATAACTTAGATTTTGTTCAAGGAGGAAACCCTCGGATCAAACTATAAGAAGCGATTACCCTACCACTACGCCAATTATGACTTCCATATTCGTTTACCACTCCCTTTCTAAATCCTTCTTTTCTTGAAGCTTTAAACTTACCATCAAATGGCTTAAACTTTAGACCAATAGAAACCATTGACCAACAAAAGAGCCAATCAGAATGGTTAAGGTATATCACGGTGCAGGCGCTACTGCCATTACGTAAGGCGAATTCCATTACGATCTGTGAATTAACCATTTTCTGATTTTAAACAGCCAAGTATTGTTTTAAGGTATCGATAAAATTTGAAAATTCGATATAAATAAAGGCATTTGGGACGTACAATTTTCATTCCATTATTTTTTTCCCTTTTTCTCCATGGCAACAAGTAAACGGAGGCTGGTCAGCCTGGTCGGAGTGGAGTGGATGCGGTACCGGAATGTGTGGTGGAGACATGAAGGTTCGAACAAGAGCCTGCACAAATCCTGCGCCTTCTGAAGGAGGGAAAAAATGCATGCTGCCCGACAAGACGTTTGCTACTTTTGATAATGAAACAGTAGCCTGCCCAGGTAAGCTTAGAATCATAAGATTTATGTTATGCAGAATATTTGATTTAGAAATCTCAAGAGACATTGATAAGGGACCTAAGGCTGCCGTGTAGCTGGGGGAGGGGGAGAGGGAGGGTTCTTGAGCCACCGTTACACCTAGCTATACACAAACGATACCATTTCTGGAATTTCTTTCTGTCTTCCCGCGCTACACTAATAAAAAGCCCGCCTCCGTCACGTCGTCTCGGGTATTTCATCAAACTCAGTCTCCCTAGATTTCTTACCTCCTCAATTTGAAGACCGTATATTCGCCTATATTGAGATTTAGGATTTAGCCAACTAGAGTGATGACAATATGCTTCTCGGTTCCCAAACAGACAGCGTTCTCATTGTGTTTTTTTCTTATTCTGGTGTGTTACAGTTAATGGTGACTGGGGCGCTTGGAGCAGCTGGTCAGAGTGTGATCAAATCTGTGGTGGATCTAAAGTAACACGAACAAGGGCTTGTGACAATCCTGCTCCCAAAAATAATGGGAAAAACTGCGTGGGACCTAAAGAAGAGACAAAAATGGACTGTACTCAAGAATGTGAAGGTATTGTCCTCTCCCATCGTTTTTACCCTGTGTCTTCTTAGTGTCGAATAGCATGAGCCAATTATTATAGCATCAAAGGTCTTGATGATTATTAGACGCTTGGGCACAACTAAGTGTAAGGGCCAAAATTTGTCCTCTGCTTTTATTGCTTTTGTCATTGTCATTAACACTTCTGTTTGAATGCTATTCCACAAGACATTTCACTCCCTTTGCCATGCTCTCTCATTTACGAATCATTTCTATTTCCAGACTGGTTAGCCAACATTCCCCATACAACACACCGTTCTTTCTTTTATTTCATCTTCGTCATTTCTTGTTTTCCAGATTGGCCTGTCAATGGTAACTGGACTGAATGGGGAGCTTGGAGCGCATGTTCAAAATCCTGTGGTGGAAGTGTTGTGACTCGTAAGAGAACGTGTAGCAATCCTGCTCCACTGAGGAATGGTTTACCTTGTGAAGGAGATGACACCGAGACTGCAACAGACTGTACTGTACACTGCCCAAGTATGTTATGATACTTAATGTCAAAACTTGATTTATTCCATGTCACTGAGACAAAACGTAGTCGACCAAATAACATGTAAAACCAAGTTGTTTCGCAACTAAGACGTTTTACCGAACGATTTGGTTCAAGGGTTGATATTTTAAAATAATGAATATTAAAATATTCAATAGTTTTAAAATTACTAAACAACATCAATTGCGCCTGGAGAACGCGGTATTTTCCCCATATATATATTTTTTAAATTCAAATTTGAAATTGAATGTTCTGTGTGCTTACAACACATTGTTTTGTAGTCGATGGAGCATGGACCGAATGGGGACCATGGACTGAATGTAGCACAACATGTGGTCCAGGACAACAGACGCGTCAACGAAACTGTACCAATCCACCTGCTGCTTTTGGCGGGAAAGAGTGTCCAGAAAAGGACGGCAAGGAAGTCAAGGAATGCAAACTGGTTAAATGTCCAAGTGAGGTTTAAAATTTTTTTAATATAGTATAAAATTAGGTATCTTAGCAGAAGAGAAGAACAATATGGAAATGTGTCAAGGTGTAAAGATAATTTTCGCTGATATTAATAGAAAATGAAAATATACAGTGTGTCACGTATGGGAATTTAACCTATGTTCTTTCGAATTCTAGTCATATGCTCTACCACTGATGTAGCGGAAGCCTTGGTAAACTAATGGCTATTTTTTAAAATTTCGATGGCCAATACTGGGCTATCTAGACCTAAAATCAAAGCGCCAAGTTAAAAAGATATAGATTTTTTTGCTCCCTTATTAATAGTTTTTTTACGAGTTCAGAAATACATTTTTAAAGTATTTGTCAATCCCTTTCCCACATCTCTTTTAACTACTCGGCGCTACAAATCATATCAGATCATGCTATGGTGTTCTTGGGGGTGTTTTTGGCGCCTTAGCTGCCTTTGGATGAGTTTTGGAACGTCTTGTTCAATGACAATCTTCAAAACATATTTATTTTCGAAATGGCGGAAAATGACATCAGATTTCTAAATTGAAATGCGCCATATGCACTTGTTCTAACGATGCGGCAAGCGTTTTTTATACATGGTTATAATGTTTGTATTCGATATGTTTATTTTCAGATGCAGTGAACGGTAACTGGGGCAATTGGGGCGCATGGTCAGCATGCACTGAGAAAGAGTTCTGTGATCAGGGTGAAAAGAAACGCACTCGTAAATGTGACAATCCAGCCCCTGCCGAGGGGGGTGATCTGTGCGTTGGCTCGGACACTGAAGATGAATTGTGCCCGAAAGATAAGTGCAAACGTAAGGACTTTAGAAACTCACTAAGTTTGAAGTTTCAAAAAATTCAAAGAAAAAACATTCATATTCATTGACACCCCGAAACAACCACAGAGATGATCAAAGTTCACGGGCTGTCATGGGCTGCCTTTCTTATAACCTACGTTAAAAATTTGAATTTAGCGAGTTAGGCCTTTTGTGAGGAGGAAAAACTGAATAACCCTCAGAAAACCCTCCAATCGAGGAGGTGTGTTACCACTACACCATCTTTCATTCCCAAAATGCGATTCAATGTATTTTTATGAATGCATTACACCAACTGCTTGCTACGTAGGCTCTTCCATGCGTCCTTCAAACTCGCACAAAATCTGTTCTGTTGTTTCGCTTTAGCTCTCGAGGGACAAACGATTAATCTCAAGCCGACTTCATTCATCACTGAGTCATGCAAAGCCAAAACTGCTTCATTCGCTTTGAACTCCAAAGACATTCCCAATTCCATTTACGCTGACAAGATCTTGGCGGGAATCAAGGACATCATCACAACCAGCTACTTTGCCAAGATAGAAGTAGAGCAAGATGATGAAAACGTCACGAAGTTTTGTTTTCAACCCAAGGCTCCATTGGCAATGCAGAAGCTTGAAAAGGCTTTTCCTGGGTATGCTAAGACGACGTCATTACCTGAATTTACGAAGCCGACTGGGACTGAGGATACCGCTGGCCTGTCGGTAACGCTGAAGACTGATGGATCTCTGCATGCAGGTATATATATGGTGATAGGTAAATAAAAGTTCACCGCCTGAGACTCCCCATAAATTAATTGGAAACAAGGGAAACTGCGGAAATTTTAATCTCTTAAAAAGATAACATGCAAAGTATTATAGAGGGGTTTCACGGCAGCAATTATGGAGGGCAAAACAACGGGCGCAAATAAGGTTTCTTGTTATGCAAACATGTCGTATTGGCCTTGCCCTACCTAAAACATGGCTGCCCGCGTGAAAGCCATTTTTGGCCGATTGTATTATGTTGTCATTTGACTACCGATCCCGACCCATTTTACTTTTTGAGAAATGAAATCTCTTGTCAAGTGAAGACACTGTATTTTTCTTATCCTACAAAATGCCTCCTGGAAAATCCCTCTTTTGGCCCATCGCATTATGTTGTCATTTGACTACCCATCCTATTTTACTTTTTGAGAAATAAAATCTCTTGTAAAGCGAAGACACTGTATTTTTCTTACCTTACAAAATGCCTCCTGGAAAATCCCTCTTTTATATTAGTCGGTTCAATTATGGTGTCACTTTGATAACCCATTTCATGTTATTTTCTTTATTTTCTTCGTTAATCTTTTTTTAATTTTTATTTATTTAGTGGAGTTCAGTCTTGGAGAGGCAGACCAGTACGCGCCAGTCAAAGATGTCGTCATTAAATACGCCAAGTTCTTTTTCAAAGAAAAGCCAGGAGAAAGAGGCATCGTAGCGTATGGTCAACACGAATTTGCTAACAGTCTTTTCGATGTTGAATTTAAGTTGGAATCAGATCCAGTATTGGTTGGTACAAGTAACACCAAAACAGACCTAGGTAAGATATCCTGTCCATTTTCTGGACATTGTGTCTGGACATTGTTTTCTTACCTATTTAATGGTGCAAGTGTGGAAGGTGCTAGGACAAGCCTTGTTATGTATATCAGTCACCCTACCTCTATTTTTATTTGCCTATAAAAACGCGCCGAAAGGTCTGTACCTCATATCTTCTTATCTCTCGCACACCTCCGCCCGCCCAACTTCTCTCAACATCTGAAGAAAGGCAGTCGCTAAAAAAGAGAATGAACTAAAAGAAATCCGACTTTAAAGAGAGTTAGTTTACGATTAGTATTTTGATCTCCGATAGACAGACCTAATCTGATTAAATCATTTTGAAATGTCACAGAGGCTGTCATCAACGCGCTATCTCTTCCTCAAGCTACTTCCTTGGTCGGAAGCCCAGCGGTGGCCGCCCAAGATGTTCTTAAGAATATCTTGATCGACTACCTGTTGAACCTCGGTCTTTCTAAAGTGAAGATAAATGATCTCAAGGAAGCACTCGGCAAAAATACTAAAAGAATTTCCGGTTCCGTCAAAGTTGGTGCTACCGAAACATTTAATGTGGAAGTTATCAAGCAGAAATATTTTGCGATTGGGTTGACTTCAGACCAAGCATCTGTCCAGGGAATTCTGGATAAGCTACTTGTCAAACTCAAAGGGAAGAAAATGCCAGAAGGAATGGGTATCTTTGGTTCTATGATCAATACACAGGTTGGTTTATTGTCATCATCATCATCATCATCATCATTGTCTTCATCGTCATTGTCTTCATCGTCATTGTCTTCATCATCATTGTCTTCATCACCATTGTCATGATCATTGTCATCATAAGTCATCATCATCAATGTCATCAACATCAGCGTCATCATGAGTCATCATCACCAGCATCAGCATCATCATGATGCAATTGCCATCATCATGAGTCATATAATCACCATTATCATCCTCATCACCTACATCATTGATCATCACCATCATCACCAAAGTCATCATTGTCATTACCATCATTACCTCATTGCCATCATCATCATTCAGCATCGACATCACTGTGATTGTAATCGTCAACAACAAATCTATTGCTTCTTCACGTGCGTGCATATCGTATATCGCTTTCGTAGTCTTATTCTTATTCTCGATTGATTACTACGATTGTTAGTTCAATTAAGCAGAGCTATCACAGCTTATAGTGCCGTGTATTGGAAATTCGTTCAAAGCTTATCTTCATATTTTATATTCTCAGGTCGGTATCGCTTACGCGCAGAAGGGTTTCAAAGTCGATGCAGAAACCAGTTTTGTAACAGAACCCTTAAAATCTGCCTTCTCTAGTAACGCAATGAAAGAGGGTGTCTTCATTGCCATGCGTACACAGCTCCCTGAAACCTGTAAAGGCAATGTCTGTAAGTTTTTTAGGGCTCTTGTTGGTAAACCTGAAAAGGCCAAGGACACTTGGTTGTCTTTTTCAATTTACGGAAGCAAGAAAGGGTTGGAGCTTACAGCGTCTATTCTTGGTCGAAAGATCACGGAGAATGTCGAGCTTTCGAAGATAGAGCTCTTTTTAAAGGTATAATTGAAGTTCTAGTTCAAGTAGCTTAAACTAGTACGTATTCCATTGTTTGTCACGCTAAATTCTTTATGTGAAATTGTACACAGACTCGCTATACTGTGTAAAAGCGCAGCAAAGGGCACTATCACAGTGTTGACATATTTCGAACCAATCACAGAAAGAAAGACAACTGCTAAGCCAATGAGAATGCTTAGACACGCTACCGTCACGGTCAAAGCACGCTACCATCACGGTCAAGGCACGCTACCGTCACGGTCAAGGCACACTACCGTCACGGTCACGGCATACTACCGTCACGGTCAAGGCACGCTTCCGTCACCGTCACGGCATACTACCGTCACGGTCACGGTACGCTACCGTCACGGTCACGACACGCCATGTTTGTACTGTGAGTTTCCCCCCGTCATAAGAAATTTGCTCGATTGCATGACATGACATGGTTCTTGTTATCTTCCAGGCAACCTTTCTCCCACCCTCAGTTAAGATGGAATTCAGGATTGGTGTCACGTTTCCTAGTCCCACTGGGGAAATCTACATCGACAATATCAAGCAGCCCGAGGAAAAGTGGACTCTAGAAGGAGCAATCAGTTTGTCGTCTGTCCCCACAGATTTGCTTGGAATTACTCTCGGTATGAAGGGAATTTGGAGAAAAGCATTAGGGATTCCATTCCTTGCTATTCGAGACATTAAGTTTAGGTAGGTCCGTGATCACATTACGGCGACTGGTCATATAAATATAATTGTTGGAGCTTCCGCTATTGCATAAATCATGCATAAAATTAAAAAAAAAAAAATACGGATTAACCTTAGTTCATCAGTTATAGGAGACAACAATGCTTTCATAAGAAAGAGTAAATCGAAATTAGCGATCTTCCAAAATTTCAGTGCAGTAACATTAAATGATAAAAAGCTACAATTGTTTGAAATTAGAAAGGTTTGTATGGAAACAACAACCAAGGACCTACCAGCCTCGCTATCATGTTTTCGGTACATTACAAATGCTTATAACTCTTCAGGGATTTAATATATGACAACAGAACTTTCCGAAATTGCTAATTTAGACATGGTCTTTCTTGTAATGAAAAAATATTTTTGAAGTCATGAATGGTTTGTGGTGCGCGTTCCCAGTCTTAAACTCGTTTTTCATATGGTCTCTTGCTTGACAGAGCAAAATCTACCAACACCAGCCACATAGCTTCCCCAACGCATAAACTATAAATGTCAATGGGAATTTAGGAAGAGTCAGTCAGTAGTCAAAACTTTTTTTTTTTTTTTCTAGCTTTAAAATATCTACTGCTGGAATACTGTCATCGTTTGGATTTGCTGGCGCACTAGAGTTAGGGACAGATTGTTATTATGATGAAGACTTTGGAAAGGACGTAAGTAGAAAGAAATTCCAAGCATTGATCAGGTATATTGCTGGTTTATTAGCCGCGACGTTAGTTGGTTTTTATAACATATTTGCCAGTATTCTCTTGTTATGTCAACCATGATGGCCATGTTTTTAATTACATAAATCTCTTTTCAATGATTAGCTTTTTATTGCACCAGGAACTGATCAGGAACTCGATTTTGGGTACAATAAAAAAGGGCACATACGGTCATGGAAAATTAAAGTCATGCCATTTGAAATTTTCATTCCAGTCTTACGGTGCTCGGTGGAATGAGATAGGGTTGCCATGGTTAAGTAGCTAGGTCGGCACCTCCCACCAAACAAGCACTCAAAAATAATAGGTCTTTTGCAATAACGGGTCACGTGACCACACCTCCCTTAAAATGAACAGTTGTGTCAAAATGAATACCGGAAATTGAAAAAGCACCTCAACATAAGTAAGTGGGCAAAATGCTATTTATCCTATAGTCAACATCATGATTTAAAAATATAAAATCGAATATTTGATACCGGATTTGTATTTAAAAAGTGCCCCGGTGGGCAAAGCTTCGTGGGATACCAGCCACGCATAGCTAAAGAAGCTACCGACGTTAAATATAATTACTTAAAGTTCATTGTAAATTTTGACTTAAAACTTTAATCATTTTCTGTGTCTCTTTGATAGGGGAGGTGTATCAGAGCAGGGGTGGACTTTAACCTTGGTATAGGAATGGAAGCCAAGTACGTGTATGGCTCGTTGTCACCCGTAACAGTTGGAAAAATCTTTCGTATGTTTAACTCGAAGCTTGAGATACCAGAGAAGATAGCAAACAGCGGTTTTGAGAAGGAAGTAGTGGTAATTATCATAGTTTTTTTATTAGTCTCTTTGTTTGTGCCAAACATGGGACTCGCCTCTCGCCACTGGGTTCACTAGGGGTTCGATTCCTCGCCATCACATGTGCCGGAGTTTGTTTGGTCTCACCCTCGGTTTCAAGGAAGAGACCAAACCTGAACTCCACTCATGTGATGGCGAGTTTAATTAGTACCTAATCGGACCTGCGGTGAGAGGAGAGTGATCAGCTCTCTTGCTTATATTCAAATTATATCTTTTTCTTCTCTAAGGTTTCATTTGCTTCAAAGAAACAAGTTATTAAATACCAAGGGGTTGACATTGAGCTCAAAGAAGGGCTTAGCATCAATGGCACACTTTCAATTCTTGGATTTCAAATAGCCACAGCAATTGTACTCTCTCCAAAGGTAAGAAAAACGAGTATTCGAGCCTATAATTAGTACTACAGAATTGACTGGTGTAAATGTGTATATTTCAAACAGAGAGTTTATTTCAAAGTGGAACTATCTCCATTGAAGTTAGGAAAGATTCAGATCTTTCAGTCATTGGCTAAAAAGACCCTTGGACCTGTGTTTTATGCAGACGCTATAACATATCCATCACCATCATTAGAGGTAAGGCGATGCAAAAATTACATTGCGTAAGTTTGAAAAACGCACGCGCGTGAGGACTATTTTCCCGCCAATTTTTCAAGCGTGTACCAGTTGTGGTTCCACATACGTCAGTACTTTATGAGTCCGTGTTCTGACACGGTACAGCTGGTGAGTACAACGTTGCTGGCAACGGATATTCAATGTATTTCAAACGTAGCAATTTTTTCTACAACAAAACTATGAATTACTGAAGCACTCCGCTACCCGATTCTTGACAGAAGTACATTTATCCTTCGCATTCCATTGGCTAAGAAGATTACGCCATTGACAGCAACGTTGCAATTTGCATGTTTGACGAAGAAAACTTCATATGCGCAACAGTACATAGTTCCACAGTATATCTTGGGGTACTTGACCATTCTTGATAACAAGGCTGTCAAACAGCCTTGTTTAACAGAACTGTGTATTAGGTTAAGAAAACTTTGCGCAGCCAAGCTTTCTCACCCTTCTCGTGCTCTGCAGCTTTTAACTATTATAAACATCGGCCTTTTTATAATCATAAAAATATGATTGAGACCCTATAAAGTTTGTGAAGTTCTAGTGTCAAGAAATATGAATGAGAGCGCGCGCATAAAAAAATGTCCAGCCAATCAAAGCAAGCATGGTATAAATCTTGTCATACATTTACTCAGATTTATCTCAGGGGAGCCACAAAGATCTTCGACGTCGAGACCGAGATCATGTTTCATTTCAAGCCCAAATTAATCGAAGCCAGTTTTAAGCTGGGGCTACCACTTATCAAATTAGAAGTCGAAGTCTATGTCAAAGGTACCTATGGAACTAAACTAGAGGACTATGGCTTCCTGGCTAAGTTGAAAGTAACAAGTGGACACATGGAGGTAAAGCCTTTATTCGATTGTGTGACTCAATAATAAGGCTAGAAATAAAAAAGTTTTATTTATTGGGTTTCCTATATGTTTTTGGACGGTGTCTGAGAAACATTGGGATTACGAATGCGTAGTGCGGTCGTGCTAGTTTTACAGTGGGAATTTGTCTCACAGTTAAGGCGTTCCATATGCACGTTTCCTTGACAACGTTATGTTTTAGCTAACAATTTCACTATAATAGAGATTATATTTCATTTGTTTATTACTTGCTATATATTTGCACTAAAAAAATTAAAAACCAGTTCTATAGACCTCTTCGGCTCTGACGTAATGTTTTCCCATTTCAGACACATGTCATTCCCTAGAGTATCATTTCTTTCTCGGTTGCACATGAGAAGACACATGAATATGGATACAGCTCAAACAAAGAATCTTATTCTCAACGGAATGACACGTGGTCTGAAATGGGAAAACATTACCCCAAGCCCAAGAGGTCTATTCTGTCTAACAAGCGAAAAGCTGTAAAGTGTCTTATATCGTGGATATTTTTTTTTTCCTTTTCTTCTTGCTGTTTCTCTAGATTAAGAAAGATGCCTCTGCGACGGTCGAAAATCTTGTCAACCGGGCAAGAACTAAGATACAAGAAGTAAGGGACAGAGTTAAGAAACAGAAAGAAGAATGTAAGAAAAAAGTAATCAATTACTGCGGCAAGTGCAAAGAAATTGTGTGTGACACGGTAAGAATTTTATTATAATAAAAAAGTCGAGATAATGGAAGGCCTTGTGTTACGCATAAAACACACATCGATGATAATGATGGCGAAGATGGTGTATGATGTTGATGATGGTGATGATAATGGTCATCATGATGATGATGACTGACGATAAGGATCGTCATGCTGATTTCCATACACCGGTTCACCGGTGACGATGACAGTGATGGTGATGATGACTGATGATGGATGAAAATGATAGTAATGATTGATGATGAGGATCTTAATGCTGATTTCCATACCCCTGTTAACCGGTGACGATGACAGTGATGGTAATGATTATTGATGATGGATGAAAATGATAGTAATGATTGATGATGAGGATCGTAATGCTGATTTCCATACACCGGTTCTTTTCGCTGGTGATGATAATGGTTATGATGACTAATGATAATGAACTGATAGGGATGACAGCTCATAACTCATGATGAGGATGATGACAGTGATGATGGTGGTGATGATGACAGTGATGATGATGATAATAATAATAATAATAATAATAATAATGGGGGTTCTTCTATAGCGCATTTCACAATGTCTCAATGCGCTTTACATTGCAGTGGAGGACTTTACGGGCTGCATATTAAGGCGCTATTAGCAGCCGTGCAGCTTACAATCATGAGTGATTTATTAGTACATAAGTGTTATGCCTCCAAATTGGGATAGGCTGTTGAACCGGGAGACAATCCCCTACTCTTACACGAATAATTCAACAGGTTCTTTTATGTCCCACATTTACTCTTGGTTAGGAAGAGTTGGAAGACAGTAATAATAATGGCGCGATGATTATTTAATGGTGATAACTGATAATGATTATGATGTCTCCACGCTCCTATAATGTATTATCCTTTATATCTATTCTAACTTCTTTTCATATCTGCTCTAACTTTTTATCGATTCCAGGTGCGGTCAAATTGTCAGGTAGCACTGGATGAGTTCAAGAACTATATAGGTGGAGCGGTAAACAGATTTGGTAAGTTGGTGAATAAATGATAGTTACGCAATGCTTTCGAAATATCGAAAATAAATATAGATTTTTGGACGAAAATCCAATATTAAAACTGCACAAAGCAAGTGCATTCTTTGATGGTACATTGACTTGTCTGATCTCTACCTTATTTCTGTCTTCAAACAGGCGGCTGGTTCATTGGTGTTGCCAAGAAAATAGCATCAACATTCAAAACGACACGCGAGCGCAGAAGCGTCGAGTTCTTTCCGGGTCGAGCCCAGATGATGACACGTTTGAGACGCAAGAGATTCATTGGGAATTATCTTTGCAAGACGTTAGCCCCGGCCATCTGTAAGGGATCAAGGTCTTTTTGCGACGGTGAGTTAAACAACAGTAACTTGTATCCATGGCTGGTCAAGCGTATGATTTAACTATATCTAGAGATTAAAGTACTATATATTCCAGCAGCATAAAAGTGGTTAGTTACTTTGTTATTTGCAGAAGCATCTTACCTTTTGACTTCACAATCATATTTCTTCAACTGATAGATTAGCAAGATCAACTTATTGTGGCGGTGCTCTTAGATTCACTCTCATCATTGCGACCCTGGATCGATTACCAAGCATTCAGTGTCCTATGTAGAGTAGAGTTGCTTCTCCTTTCCTGTGATTCGAAAGTTCTTCTAATCTCCGAGTACTTCGGTTTTTCCCTCTCCACAAAAATAAACTTCCACATTCCAATTCGAACTGGTTCTCAGTGTAGACGTGGCCGTTCGACACAAAAGTCTCGCTATCCAGAAAAGGAGTTGGTGGACTTCAACCAATTGTATTTCTATTGTAACGTGTTTGCACGTTCACCAACAGCCGAAAATAATCGTTTCTTGTGATTTCCCTATGAGATGATGTCGATACGTACTGCGTCCCTATTTTAGTCCATGGTAGTCCTAAGTGTGATAACTTCATCTACGTATTCTTTGTTTTCCAGCGTCGTGTCAACTCCCACAACACATCGCTAAAGGAGTTTGCAAAGGACTCGATCTGGCTCACAGGTCTCTTTTCCTGGTAGAAGACAGTTTTCACTGGGCAAAGCGTATCCATGATGTTTTGCTCAAAGATATAATCAAAGTCCATAGTATTGTGTTTGAGCTTGAACTTTCTCCAACTGTAGGAGTGAGCGCCGATGTTTCAGTTGACATCACTATTATGAATGTTCGACGAAAAATCAGTATTTTGAGTATCAATTTGGCCGAGTTGATAAAATTAGGTAAAGCAATCGCGGATAAAGCTATAGCTGAGCTTAAAAAGATGATTAGTAAGAGGTACACGGATACCACATATGACAAGCCGAATAATGTTGGTGATGTGGTGGTTGGAGGTAAGGTTCGTTTATGGCTGCTGCTTCATTGAAACATGTAAATCATTTGGTAATATACGAATGAGTGCATTACACCCGCACTCCACCTTACACCAAACCATGGGTCCACCACACTATATTTATCACGATACAACAAACCGAACCACACTACACTACACCACACCGCACCACTCCACACCACACAACATCGCACCAACCAACATCACTTATCACACCGTGTTATACCACGCTGCATCACACCTCACATTACACAACACCGCACCACTCCACACCACACCACATCGCACCAACCAACATCACTTATCACACCATGTTATACCACGCTGCATCACACCTCACATTACACAACACCGCACCACTCCACACCACACCACATTGCACTAACCAACATCACTTATCACACCATGTTATACCACGCTGCATCACACCTCACATTACACCACACCGCACCACTCCACACCACACCACATTGCACTAACTAAGATCACTTATCACACCATGTTATACCACGCTGCATCACACCTCACATTACACCACACAACACATTACACTATACACTACCCATAGCCGCACGGATGCGTTCTTTACATAGAATATATATTACATAATTACCATTTATTAGACATAAAACACAAACTGCCACGCCAGCAGCAACACACTACAACACACTATGCTAAATTGTGTCATTCCACCACTCTACGCTACAATCCCACCCCACACCAACACCACTGTAAACTAAATCGCACTATTTCAACGAATCTTTACTTACCTAATCGCGGTTGATGTTTTCTATTTTTTGGTTTTCTATTTCTTCAAAACTGTTATTTATTTTTTGCTTTCAAACAAATTAAATATTATTGTCGTCTCTAGCTCCATTCAGAATCTGTAACACCGGCAGCAAGTGCAATTTTTGTATCACGAGTCCTGCTCTTATGAAAGGATCGTCCATTGGGATGAGCGGGTGCTCTGGTGCAGATTCCCAGTGGGTGTACACGCTGACGGGCGAGCTACTCGTAAGTGCAGATAAATCCATGAGAATTTTAACGTGCCTGTTATACATTAAAGTCAAGTGTTAGTATGAATATACCGTCACCTCCATCTTCACATCGCCATCCATCACCATTATTATCATCATCATCAACATCATCGTCTCTACCACCACTATCATCATCAGTCATCATTTCTCCACTACCATCATCATCACCATCATTATTATCATCACCATCATTACCATCACCATCATTACCATCATTCATATCATCACTATTGCCATCGCCATCATCATCACCATCATTGTCACCACAACCATCATCATCATTAGTCATTATTTCACCACCCACCACCCTCATCAAAACAATCACCATAATGATCTACATGACCATCCCCATCATTATCGGCATCACCATCATCATAGTTTCTTTTATCTTTCTTCTAATAACAATTCATTTTTGCTTATCGATCCTGGTAAATGAATCTAGAACATGCATAGTGGACTATGCTTGGCATTCACTGGTACAGGCAAAGACCTCAAGATCGTTCAACAAGACTGTAAGATCAATGACGAGAACCAACGCTTCACGTGTGAACATAATAGGATCTTCTTGGGTAATAGTAAAACAGACTGCTTGATTGAAAAAGGTACATTTTGCTCACTTATTTTAATATGTTGGAGCAGGGAGTTAAGGGGTCTAGGCTAACCTTTTTTTAACCTGATGATCTTGTCTCAGTAAGAATGATCAAGCACTTTATTGTTTCGTAGCATTTTGCTCACTTACTTTAATATGTTGGAGCAGGGAGTAAAGGGGTCTAGGCTAATCTTCCTTTGACCTGATGATCTTGTCTCAGTAAAAATGATCAAGTACTCAATTATTTTGTAGCATTTTACTTACTTACTTGAATATGTTGTAGTAGGGAGTAAAGCAAGAGGTCTAGGCTAATCTTCCCCCTGATGATGGTCTCTGAGTAAGAATGATCAACCACTTTATTGTTTTATAGCTGGCACCAGTGGAAAAGTGGTCAGCGCTGGTACCTGCACACCTCCACCAAAAGACGAGACTGAGGACTTTGAAGTGCCACCAGAGGAAGAATGGGCAGTAAAGGATGATCCTAGACTCAAAGTATGCGATAACTTTGTACAAGGTAAGATCTGAGAAACAGGGGAGGGATGGTGTTACAGAAGAAGGATGGGCTGCAGAGGGTGATCCTCTGGGATAGAGGAGGAAGTGAGGAGTAGTTGGTGGTAGCGGAAGTGGTAGTGGTTGCCGCCGGGTGGTAGTGGGGTTAGTAGCAGTGGGTGGTAGTGGTAGTCGGGTTAGTGGCAGTGGGTGGTAGTGGTATTCATGGTGCATGGTAGTGGTGGTAGTAGGCGGTAGTAGGCGGTAGTAATGGTAGCGGTAGTGGTAGTGGTAGTGGTAGCGGTATTGGTAGCGGTAGCGGTAGTGGTAGAGGTAGTGGTAGTGGTTGGTATTGATAGTGACAGTGGCACCTGGTATTGGTAGTAGTGGTAGGGGTGGTGGCTGTAAGGGTGGTGGCTTTAGGGGTGGTGGCTGTAGGGTTGGTGGCTGTAGGGGTAATGGCTGTAGGGGTGGTGGCTGTAGGGGTGATGGTAGTGGTTTCTTCAACTACCAAAGAGTAGCTCTATAATACTCCTTTCTCAAATCACTTTTCTCTCTCTAGACTTGGCACTCGATAAACCCGCCACACAATCGAGCACCTTCAACCAAAAAGAACTTACGGCAGAAGAATTAAAACAAGTCGATGAAAAAGAACGAAATCTAATATTTTCCCATTCCGGTCCTGGGCTAGCTGTCAATGGGGACATGTCCTTTACCCTGCGAGAAGGCTCCTGTTCACATACGTCCCATAGTAAAGACCCCTGGTGGAAAGTGGACCTTGGAGCTGAGCACATTATTACTGATGTCAGCATTCAAACGACAAGTGGTAGGTTTACCGGCAATAGTTTAACAAAGTCATATTATCAGCATAGTTGGTCTTGTCACTAATACAACCTTTATTTCTAGTTCTTCACTCCTTCTTTTCTTACTTCTACCTTTCGTTCATAATGCAGTCTTCCCATTTCAGAACATCTTTTCATTTCCTTGAGTATATTTTCTTTGTTTACCAGTATCATTATCAGTATATTGGTCATATTGTTCATATGGTACATCAGTATTATGCCATGGTTGCTATGGACTACTTCAACGATACGGCGGGCATCTTGGATCGCAAGGCATTATGGGGCATCCAAGGGGCAAATTAAGCTTTGTTACAGTAATGACGTGGATTGATATTAGCAGCTCACCACAAGAGAATACAACACAAGATGAATTACAGCGGCACATCGATCACCTTTACACATAAAAGAAAGACAAACAGATATATCTTCTGTCATCTTTGTTTTGTTCTGCCCCCTGGAAAGATGGCCGCCATATCGTCGAATAAGTCAATTCATATAAGTACATTATTCGCAAGAGGTTTGAAATGTAAAAAAATATACCTGCAAAATTAAAAAGATCCTATTTCATAAATGCATGTTTTCTTCCATGTCTTCTCTACAGAGGGTACCAAAGTAGATGCTTTAAAAAACTTCGAAATCCGTGTTGGCATCCTACAAGAATTCCAGAAGAATCCAATGTGTGGTGAAAGAGTGGCAGCAACTCACCTGGGTGAACTGTGGACATCCACATGTGATCCAGCCATCCCTGGTCGGTACGTGTCTGTGCAGGCCTTTGGAGAAACTTATTTGACGCTCTGCGAAGTAGCTGTCTTTGCCAGAAAAGGTAAGAGAACTCAGTGTGCTTGGAATCTTCCTAATGTATAGTTTTAGTGATAAGGGCCAAGGTAAACTCAGGGGCGGCAGAGAATAACGAGAATTATATTTTTATTTAGCCAAGGAATAAGTAAAAAAGTTCACCTCAAAACAGGGAGAGGGGAGGACTGCCCCCCCCCCCCAATATTTCGCCGTCCCTGGGACTGTAGTTTCAACTGCCATTATTAATATGAAACAAGTAAGGCAAATTGCGAGAGGCCAGGGCGAAAAACTGACCTCTTGCTTTGATGGCAGTGTCCTTTACATGATACAAAATATTTTCAAACCCCTTTTTTCTATTAGATAATCAAGGTAAGTGTTCTACTGAACTCAAGCGGAGACGTTCCAACATCGCTACTGTACCTCACAAAGATCGTGTTCTCAAGAGAGCAAAGATCACCTATGGACGCTATGACTAGATCCAGCCAGGTACTGTGAAAAATTGTGCCTCATATATACTAAGTGTGCTGTATCGTCAAAAGTCAACTATGTCGTATCATCAAAAGTCAAGTACTAAATAAGCTTCAGAATTTGAGGCCCTGAGACAACTTCACAGTCTACTCTGATTAAAGGCACGGCTAAATCACAGATCGAATTGGAATTTGGTGCATACTTTTAAACTTTCAATACGTATTTCAAGCTAAACCCACCAGTCTTACTCAGCCTTACTCCGACAACAATGAATAATACATCATACTTAAAACATTTAACTAAACACACAGCTATTTCAAAAAAGGTTGAATACTGAATACTGCATACTGAATAGTGCTCCAAGACCAAAAGGCATTGTGGGTCTCGTTAATTTGAAATAAAGAGTAAATATACAGCAATTAACTCTCTCATGTATATAGTTAGTATATTGTTTCAGATGGAATTCACTAAAAATAGAATAAATAATAATTATTAATCCTACTTTAGACAATGTCACTATGACCCACAATGCACTTCGGTCTTGGAATGCACTATTCAGTATGCAGTATTCAGTATTCAAACTTTTCTGAAATAGATGTATACCATAACTTACTGAAAATCTAATACACTAATATTTCCTAAATAATCATTCTACACCGAATCGAAATATGGCAACCAATTTGAATGACCATTGTTCTTGACTGACTAGCGTTAATTATATTCACGGGGAAGCATAAAACCTTTCACATGTATGAAAGGCTAGTCCAGAACAATAGTCATTCAAATTGGTCGCCATATTCGATTCGGGGTATTGATGGGTTGCAAGCATTCCCAAGAGAGTCAAAAGACGAAAACATGGCGGCCATTGTGGTGCCGTTCAATCAATGGATGCTAAGTAATCTTGACCCTGAAAACAATAGACCTATCCCGAATTCACTTGACTGACCGCGAAACAATGGTTTGAAGTTGAGGCTGAACTTGATTCTTTTATTCATCAAGTTCAACCTCGACTTCAAACCATTGTTTCGTGACCAGTCAAGTGAATATTCGGGATAGGTCTATTGAATAAAAAAACCTTAATATATTTACACCTACTTGCAAGAACGTTGACATACGAAAATATAACATTAGTAATTTAGTGAGAAAGGAATACATTAAAAGGCAAAAGGAAAAGTTCAGCTTCAGTGATCTTCTTTTGTTTTTTAATATAATTCCTATCCCACTAAATCACTAATGTTCTATTTTCGTATGTCAACGTTCTTGCAAGTAGGTGTATATCCAAAACCAGTTTTTACGACTTAAACGTCTCGAGCAAGCCTAATAGCTAATAAGTTAGTCGTAAAGGTTTTTGTAGGTTGGATTCATATTATAAAACTCAAATTGACTCATCAACCTTTAAAAATAAATTAAGCTAATAAGTTCTTTTCATTTATCTATTCTTATTCATTATCTTAGGCATTTTAACTATCTAAGTCTTTTGAAGACTATTTGATTGATAATAAATAAAATAAATAAATAATGAAATAAATAATGAAATAAATAATGAAATAAAATTCGAATGAAACAATTGAATAAAATGAAACATAAATATATACATTGAGATGGAAATATTCATTCACAAATACATGTTTTCTCTGTTCTTCCTTCCCGCTTTTCCTGCCTCCCTCCCACTCTCTTTCTTTCCCATCCTTTTCCTTTCACTGCCTCCCTGTCTCGCTCTTTATCAACAAACACATAGAAAGTTCATAACAATCATTACCCTGAGAGCAGAGTCTCGCCCGTAGAGGAGGTAAAAGGAGACTGCTCGCAGGGTAAGCAATCATAAAAATAATTGTTTAGTCAGATTATATTTCTAAAGCCGTCATATATCAGATGCAATAATGCCAAGTTAAAAAGCTGACAAAAACTTTATTGGTCCTTATCCTTGGAAATCTATATTTTTGTCGCCTAAGGTGTATTTTGTCTAAGTTACACGTAATTGCACGAACGCCAGGTCATTTACACATAAAGCAATTACAAATAGGGATTTATATTATGTTTTAAGCAAAACAGGCGTACTTACTTTATTGTTTTGGAGGTTTATACGGAAATGTTTGATATCACCTTGTAAGAAAGCAAAAACAAAAACGAAGGAAGAAAGAAAGAAAGAAAGAAAGAAAGAAAAAAAAATTAAAGAAAAATAATAATAATAGAACATATAATAATAATAATAATAATGATGATAATTGTGAAACGTCTGTATAATTTTTAAATTTGTATACATCTCTGTAAAACCAGTCATGCAGATATTTGCTTAGACTATACATGCCCGCAATATTCTGTATTCATGGAGCAAAAAAATCTGAAGTTGAAATAAACATATAATAATAATTTATAATTTATACTATAGCGTTAATTCCTTAAGTTCGACAACGCTTTACTCTATATTAATATCAACACTATACAGCAATACATATTTATAAGTCATTATAATATCTATTCAGTATAAGTCATTTTAATATTTATTAAAAATTAGAAAAGGGTAAAAATAAACATTTTATGTTAGTGGAAATAAAAAGAATGAATACCTTCTTAAATCTTCCTATATCTTAATATTAAGCAGTAGCCACTATGCAGTATTCAATATTCACAAGACAACTACATTTCTAACAGTTACAACAGGTGCTTGTGGTGGCTTGTCATGTAGGACATGGCTAACGTTACATTGTCACTTTTCATTTTCTTAGAAAGTGGCATTCGCCCGAACATATGCTCGTCCTTTTATCTCAATCGGTTTTTCACTGGATAAACCGATTCCATAAATCATAATTTTTGCTCCTTTGTGGGGGTTTTGGTGGCTAACTAACGCTCGGTGTTAGAGCGATATCCGCAGAATCGCAATAGAGCGAAGGAAAACCGCAATGGAATATATATTCAAATGGGTAATTTTAAAAATACTTTTCAAAATAAATAACTAAAACTATGACATGACATCAAAAGGTTAGGAATAAAGTATGTGCCCGATCCGCATTTCAAAATCAGGTGGAAATATATTTTTTACAAGAAACCCACGATTTTCGCACTTCAGATTTTCGGGATTGGCCCCATTCAAATTATATATTGGATTCGAGATTAACAGAAGAATATGATAGAAATCACACCTTTTTCTACTGTTAGACTAGCGACCAAGATAATTTGTAAGGGGTCTAGGAGTTCTAATGACAGCGATAATTCGAGCCAGCGTAGGCCCTTTTGTGCCTTCAGTTTGCATGATGACACGGAGTTAAAAATAAATAAATGTGCCATTCTTCATTAAGAGAGCAAAATCTATAATCCCTCTTTACATGGCTAATCTTTCTTGCCTCGACTTTAGCTTTGAATTTTGCTCTTTCTGATGTTGCAAAGCGAGGATTATTGTCGATAACTTAATTTACGCACAAGTATTATTTTTGTCACTTATTGGATCTCCTGATCTTCGAGGCAGGGCCGTAGCCAAACCGAATTGTTTACCGAGGCAAACGAGCTTCGAATGCGGGAGCAACTAGGGGAGTTCGGGGACATGCAGCCCTGGAAATCTTTGAAATTGAGACCCTTGAAAATGCGATTTCTAGAGATTTGAGAGGCATTTGTGACATTTTATCAGCCACTATAAAGGCAAGCAAGGCGGTTGCCTTACGGCACTGCGAGGTGTCCTCAAGTCCGTGAATTTGCGAAGTAGTGAGGTTACGATTCAATTTCGCAGCTTTTGGTTTGAAAGATTGCACTTGAGTGTGTTATCACTAGCAGGTGTTACATCAAACTTACCACGGCTTTCTTTAATCTACCAGTGTAAACGATATAAGGATTTTATATTTGCTTTCATAAATATGGTTAAAATATATAAAACGCAAGTCTAAGGACGACTTGAAAATGTCTCTGCTTGAAAGTGCAGATCACACTCGCGCGCATGATTCACGGATAGTTCTGTCATCTGAACAACTTCTCAACAATTTAATACGATAACTAAATCTAAAAGGATTCCTTTATTTCCTAAATCTGAGTATCTCAAATCATGAATAATAGAATAGCGATAAAAATCAAAATTGAGTCCTTTCTATAAGGAAAGCTTGGAAACAATTGTTATGAGCATTGCAGGGAATTACCAAAGGGTTGATACCATGGAGTTTAGTTATCGATTTTTTATAATTTTTTAGTAATATGTAAATAAAACCAAAAAGGACTATAACAAGGTAGGGAAATAAATAAAGGAATTATTTTTTTTTTAAATTAAAAAAATAATCAGTCGTAAGCAATTATAGGAAGATTTGTAATGCGTGACAAGACTGATAAAAACATCAAATTTTGGATTTTGAAATCCTAGCTTTTAGCTCCTAGCAAGACGGAATTAACTTCACCCTTTCGAAAGATGAGATCGGAAATTAAAATCTCCAATCAAAAGAAAACTAAATATAAAAAAAACAGATATCATTACTGGTGTGATTTTTGTTTCCAATTCTGAAAAACCCGTGCTTTTGATTCGCCAGCCAGTTGCCTGCTAATAAACATGTCCGTCAGAAAACCAGGATATTATTGGAAACCTTTCAAGTTTTTGACACCTTTGCTATAAATTAACTCCAAAAAATGTAAGGGCGAAAGTGATTTTTAAGAATCGCTCTAGAAGGTGGTTGAAGAAAAGACATGATTGGAAGAGTTTAAGAATGGTTTGTTTATGTTATTTATTTTGTTTTATATTCATGAGTGGGTGGATAGTCTGTTTAGTGTCAGTCGGATCAAGTCAATCCCCAATCGTGGTTATTGTTTTTTATTCATTATTGTACTCATTACGAATGTGTAGGCGTACAATGAACAATGATTAACATAATCAAATAACATCACGAACGAAACTACAGGAAACACTAACTCTCGTCTCTGTCAAGCAAACTGGACTCAGGTTCATCTGTCGTCTTCCTTGAAGCTTCTTGGAAGGGTTTTGGAAATGAGCAAAATGTCAAGGGGATATGTATGGTTTCTGTTGTTGACATCTCCCTTAAATATCGTGGGGAATATCCTGGTTTGTGCTATTGTTCTGAAGAACATCTCCATGAGGACATTCACAAACTATTTATTAGTTAACTTGGCAGTGGCAGACTTAGCGTACGGTCTTCTTCAAACACTAGGTATGCTTGTTCATCTTTCTGATAGGGACTTCGACTGGACGGCTTTCTGCAAGAGCGCCAACTACGCAGTCCATGTCACTTGTGGCGTCTCCATTGCAACGCTCACCATTATTTCAATTGAAAGATTTTTTGCTGTAGTGAGACCATTTTCCCGCAACGCCAAGAAACGACGGAGGGCATCTTTAATTTTGATCATTCTATGGATGGCAATTCTCATTTTTATGTCACCAACATTATTTCTTCAATGGAGCTATCAAAAAGGCGACTATGAATGCAAAACACTGAAGATTTACTCTCCACAGAGGCGACTTTATTATTTCTTTATTATTATCATATTTCTGTTTCTTCCGAGTTGCATCATATTCTATTGCTATAGCAGAATAATCTATACTCTTTGGTGTGCTCCCAAAGCTTCAAGCGTGGCAAATGCGGCTCGAGTCAAGGCTCGGCGTAAATTAGCCCAGATGTTAGTGGTCGTTTCAAGCATTTTTGTCGTCTCTTGGTTAACCACTTGTGTAGTTCAGCTAATGATTTTATTTGATCAATCAGCCCCACAGCCTCTCGAGACAACCAGTTTAGCCTTGGTGCATTTGAATACTTGTGTTAACCCAATAATCTACTCGCTTCATAGTGCTGACTTTAGGCGTCATTTAAAAACAGTCTGCTGCTGCTGTTGCCAATCAGAAACCTCTGAGCCTGGAAATCAAACTATCGTTCGTTCTAGTCTATCAGTCAGGCAACGCTTGGCAGGACGAATATCTGGTCGAGTATGCCAGGGGAAGACTAGTACGGCTTGTGAAGAACTGTGTATTGAAGAAAACCCATGCAAATAATGGCCATGGGGAAGAAACTTCGGTGGATATATAAAGTACCGCTATATCTGGTTAGTCCACTCGGCCTGTTTACCATCACATAAGTAAATAGCGACGCTATCTTATCTAAGGATTATCAGCACCAGACATTTCTTACTGTGGTTCTTGCATGCCAGGATGAGCATAATTAAACCTATTCTTCCGCTCTCTATGATCCCAAATATTTTGTTATGGATCACAGCTATAGCTATAAAAATTTGCATCTTTGTCAGCGCCCTAAGGTTTATATACATGTATATATATATATCTATAAATATTCTATAAACCCCGTCCATTATGCCAAACCTTACGCTTACACCATGACATTCGTCCGCAAGCATCTTTCAGCATTTTATCCTGCCTTTCTTGAGACTTTGAAATTAATTGATTATTTTCAAAATCACATGTACATATTCGAATAGCTAATCCCCCCGTACATTTCTGTAGTTTCATTTCCTTAATTAAAGAAAAAACAGTAGAAAACCAACTTGGACGATATTACAGATGCCATTTTCACTACACCATGCCGTCTTTCGTTCTCAAACATCATTTTATTCTACTTGCACACTTAGACTAAGAGTGACAGTATTCTTATCTAAATCTACATCTATTTTGTCAGCAAAAATAGACAGTTCTTTTTCGGTCTTATTTCTGTTTGAATCTCTACTATTTTTGCTAATTTTCTGAATTTTTAAGGTGACTGCCTACTTTTGGAAATTGATTTAAACTTTTTTTAAAACTTCGATTTTCCGAATTGAAATTTAATGCTGATTCCAAATCTGGAAAGAAAAATAGGGTGTCCCGAGTTTGTTTTCGAGATAATCAGCTTTTAATGGAAGCCTATGCACGAGCTTTTGGAGTAAAAATTGAGCCACCGGAAGTGATTAGAAAAAAATTAAGATTCATAAGATAATAGTTATTTGCAGACTCTATGATTGCACGAATGAAGGCTAGTCAATCATTCTACAATAATACGTGGATATTTTCGACAAAAATACAAAAAAATACATTGATTTGTCATATTTTGTAGTTTCGGTGCTCTTAAAAAATCTCATAAAGTCGAACAAAAATCCCTACAAAAATCTATTATTTCATGTAATACTGATTTTTTTCTAAAATGTTGATATTACCTAGATTTTTAGGAGTTTTTTCGAATGAGCTATTAAAAAATAGAGTCCCGTGCAAAATTTGAGGGTTTTGCCCTGTTGAAGCTCAAAACGCGTATGGTTCTTCAATAAACTCTTATAGATTTTTCAGCGATTTTTGAGCGCGCGCTCATCGTGGGCTCAATTCGAACGTTCAAAAGTAGGCAGCCACGCACCTTAACGAACATTTTTAGTTTCAAATGCGCGCGCAAAATCAATTCCCTGTCGAGCGCGTGGGTTTCCTGTGGTTAATATCCAAATAAGGTTAAACGTCGCGCGCTAATTACGTCATCATCCATTGTGACGTGTAATTGATTCATTATCAACTTGAAATCAATTTGATTGATGTCTAAAGTTGTGCTCTCAAAACTAATATTGAAATAATAGGATTGAAAATAGAAACGAAAATGGGAAATTGTCTTTCTCAGTTGAAGAAAAGTAAAGTCTCTCCAGAAGGAAAACCGGTGACGTCATCTCCCGCCAAAAACAAGAGCCATCGATTTTCATTCTTCGGGAGAAAGAACACAAACAATGGAAAGAACGACAGCAACTGTCAGGTGGAGGTGCCAGCAGCCACAAGCAAGCATGAGGTTGCTGAAGCATGTGAAACAACTACAAACACCTCAGATGGACCAACACTAAAGAAGAGACCACTATCCACCAGTACTTTCATTGTGCCGTATGAGAATTCTCTTCTCCACCAAAATCAACAGCTTCGCGAATCAAGTTCCAGCAAGGTAACCTTGGTTTCCAGTTCCACTCCATGGCCGACAAGTGACGCCTCATCTGAATCCGGATCAGTGGCTTCTTCATTTCTCTCGGACCATGATGTTGTCAAACCAGAACCCAAGAGAACTAATGTGTCTGAAGAATCCTGTGAGTCCGATGAAGATGATGATCAGTCAAGGAACTGTGCTCGAACGGATCATAATGTGGTCGTACACAAACCACGACGCCCCAAGAAGAACATCTGGCGCATGCCGGTTTACACTGATCCTCTCATCGTTGGGGACGGCAGGAAAACAAAGACAGCCCTCGAGACATGGACTGTCGAGGTGGATAAGCTACTTTTGGGGGACGCATGCGCTGCTGATCTGCTCTTATATGAACTGGATGAGATCATTCCTGCTGGCCAAGATAGAGCAGGATACAGATGCGAGCTACCACGCCCCAAGACAAGGAGAGGTCGAGCACCTGTTCCCAGCCAAGTGGGACCTTTAAACAAGGCGGTCCCAGCTGACAAGGAAAACATCATCAAAAACCTGCAGCCTGAAGGTGGAAACAAACAGCAACAAGTTTCCATAGATCGTGTGCGTGCTGTGCGAGACAAGTCCACGGCCGTTGCTGTAAAGAAATGTGTACGGTTCGTGGATGTTCCAACAGATACGCAATCACTTGCTAAACACGTGAGTGATGGTCCAGAGCAGGACAACTTGGATGAAAGGATCACTGCCCCAGAAAACCTGGCCGTTTATGATGAAGCGGAGTTGGAACTGATTGATGAGATCGAGAAGAACTTTGGTATCACGTGAACGGGACACCAGGATAGAAGGAATCTATCCTGCCGTCTAAACGGATTAAAGATCTTAGATTTGATGAGCACTTTTATAATGGAAAAAGCAATATTCTATATTATAATAAGTACTCGCTTGTTGCATCTTATCTTGTACTCCGTTCAATTTTTTTTTACTTTGCTAGTACAAACTACTTTCTGGACGCTTCCAATGTACATACAGCATGTACATGTCATACTTTGTAAAAATACTGTTTGTCAAAGAATAACGATTAAAAATTTTGATATAAAATCAGTCTCAAATATAATATATAAATATAAATATAATATATAAATATATAAAGGAAGACTAATATTATTGAGTATCTAGTATACACTAGTATACATGACTTTTATTTAAAAATCTCTGACAACTGAACTGAGATGAAGAAAAGAAAAGCTGTTGGTCGGCTGATAGTGCGTGCGTACTTAACATCCAAACCCTCTCATCACAATTATTAGTCTTTTAGGGGCTCTAAGAGACTCCGTTAAGAGACATTTATAAAAATAAAAAAAATTAAACTAGCAACACGGACTAACGAAGACTGAAATCAAGTAAGAGGAACAAGCATATATATCCACACTTGCTCTGAGGAAGACAGCTTATCTAGTATACATGACTTCTATTTGATAATCTCTGACAACTGAACTGAGATGATCTGCATGATGATCTGCATGAAGGTAAGTAATAAATGTCAAGGGAGTAGTTTTCTTATGACTGCGTAATGCTCGAGGCACGGAGAGAGGCCCTCGTTACACGGCAAGGCAGACGCCAGTCCAATCACATGTGGAGAACATAAATGAAAGATTGTGATTAGTCAGGTTTTGCTTTTTCCTGATTGGCTAGATCGCTTTTTGTCTTTTCTTTCAGCTGGTTATAGTGCATTCGAACAATCAGTAAATCAAAACATTATTCAGCCATATAATCCTTTAAAACTTAAGATAAGATAAACTTGCGAGGCTTTCCAGTTACTATTATCATAGGATTTATCCAAATGCTTTTGTCACTGGTTGCCTCAAATATCTATCTATTAAGCTTTGGCTGTCGTATAATATATCCATAGATTGAGTGGTTTCGTTCGATTCATTATTTCTTCTTGGAGTGCAACCACATGATTCAAAACTGTCAAATTCACTCAAGGTATAAATATCAATAAAACAGCCGCCATTTTCCCGCCACCATGTCGGTTGATCTAAAGAGAGAGGGTAATGAGGAATGATTTGTTATCGTCAATTGACATGGTAGCTATGACGTAACTTGAAATCCAAAAATTGCCTGCACCAATATGGAGCCAACAAAGAGTATAACGAGTGTGTTGCGCGCCGGAGTGTAACATTTGCTCTGCAACTTGCAACGCAACAATGTTGCACGACAAGTTGCACAATTTTGTTGACCATTTTAAAACTGGATTTTTGTATTTTTTTTATTAATAAGTCCTGGTTTGAAAACCTTCGACAAGTATTTACAACAATATTTCTATATTTTCTCCAACATTCTAACCCACTCAGCTGTAATTTTAATACTTTGTATTTAATCTTATATTTCAATAGGTTTAATAACAGGCTTCCGAATATGTCGCATAGTAGATCCAGGCTCCGACGGCTTGAAAGGCGCAAGCGACCCGTATGGCCTGGGGATGGGTAAGTCGGAGTCATCGTCTGGTATATAGGCATTGGGTCGAGGCTCGGCTGTGGTGTATACTCCACCGGGTAATTGATAGTGTTCCTCTTCTTCTTCGCGCTGTGGAAAAATTTTTTGATTTTTTAATACCTTCACTATTCAGGAAGTCATTCTTGTTCCCAGTCGTAACCAGACAAGAAAGCTGAGGAAGTACTGGGAAAGTGAATGGGAAGGTGAATGGAAAGAAAGATAATGGTTCATATACACATTATTTTATCTGCTTTAAGCGACTGATGGCATCAATAGCTGGACATTTCTGATTCATCGATAGACCTCGTTACCTTGAGCGTAATGTTTTCCTCATTTCAGACCACGTGTCATTTTCTTGAGAATAAGATTCGTTGTATGGGTCGTATCCATATTCATGTGTCTTCTTATACGCAAACATTAAACAAAGAAATGATACTCAATGGAATGACACGTGATGTGAAATGGGAAAGCATAAGTAAAAAGGTCTATCGAACCAGTCCAACCAGTCACAGCGAGAGGGATCACTCCTCATCCAATGAAAAGCGTTCGGCATGGCACGTCCATACCGTGAGTCTTTCATTGTCACGACGTCTTTTTCTAACAGAAAACTAACCATTTTCGTATCTTGCATATCCATCTGTCTACGCAGTTCTTCACGCATCATCCTCTGCCACTCCTTTTCTGCATCATCAGTAGGTGCTTCGCCTCTCTCCATTCTAATGTACGCCTGCTCCAGCAGTTGTTCTTGATGTTTGACCGTCTGCTGTAGCTTCATAGCATTAGCTTGGTTCATAGACAGTTCTGATACCATAGCCATCATCTTTCTTGTTGTATCTTTGATCTTCGCTTGATATTCGTTCACCTTTAAAGACATAAATACTTGTTATACAATGCTTGTGAATGGCATAAGTACTGGTGGAGGTTGGGTGATGGGTCCTGCCAATATTTGACAAACCGGTTGCACGGCTCAAAATAACATCTATTAAAATACTCAGTCGATTATTAAAAGATTTTGAGTAGTGAACTACAACCCGTGCAACGAGCTTGACGATATTTGCACATCAAAAGGTGAAGCTAGAACTGCACGCATGTATGTTTTGAAATACCATACACGTAGCTATTCTTTACCTGCGAGCCTACAAAAACTATCAGTGAGGAGTGGATTATTCTTTCATTATTATCAAGGTAAGTTATTCTTTTAAATACAATTAACTTACCTTCTTAGCAAGTTCAAGCGTGTCATCTTTACCACTTTCAGCCTTGGCCTTTGTTCTTTCAGCAAGCCGACTGACTTCTTCATTTATCAAGTCTTTTTCGAGTAGTTTTTCTTCCTTCTCGGCCAACCTCAATTCTAATTCTTCGATCTTTTTGGCCAGGACTTCCGGTTCCGGGTCTGCCCCACCCAGAAGGCGAACGCGTTCTTCGTTGGTGGGATCTTCTAGATCTTTCTCTAAGTCGATAAGCCTGTCTCTGCACGCTGCAAGCTGATAAAGGAATTTAAAAGATATTATGAAATAACTATTATAAATCCTGCAATCTGATTGGTTGTGGGCGCGTGCTTTATGAGAGTACACAGACGCGCGCACGTTTGTTATTTGTTTGATACAATATGTAAAGCATATTTTTTTAGTTTTATAATTTCCAAGATAAAATATGCATGAAGTTCAACACTGAATGTTTTATGAAGGATAGCATTAATATGCACCATAATTGCTATCGCAGATAAAATCCTATTTATGTTTGCGCGCAATATTTTAAAATCTAAGACGTATAAGCAATATTTGTACGATTCCCTTTTGCGTCTTGCAAGGAAACTCGTAACCGAGTATTTCACATGAACAAACTTCCGTGTTGGTGTGTTAAGTGCGTTAAGTGTTCCTTACCTGTATCTGTAGGGTCGCTAGTTCATCGTCCAGCGCTCTCTTGTTTGGCATGTTCTTATTTACTAGTCCTATCCCACGCCGTATCTCATTCAACTAATAAATACAAGATCATCAAGAAATTTTTAGTATTGATAAGACCAACCAAAGGAACTGCAAAAAGGATCCTGATAGTAAATGAGAAATGAGAAAAAACGGAGAATGCGGGCAATGCACCGTCGATATGGGTGTAATATTTTTTCTTTATATAGATGAGTGAATGAACTAAATTAGATAAAAACTACTGAAAAAGATTTTCATAAAGGTCAGTATGCGTACCTCCATTTTAAGGAAACGTATTTCTTCCTCACGTGCTTTCAGCTCGACGTCTCCATTACGAATCATCGTTTCTACAAAAAAAGTCCATTGGTCATTCGAAAAAAGATTACTCTTAAATATGGTCATTTGAAAAAAGGATACTCTTAAATATGGTCATTCGAAAAAAGATTACTCTTAAATACGGTCATTTGAAAAAAGGATACCCTTAAATACGGTCATTTGAAAAAAGGATACCCTTAAATATGGTCCAGGATACTCTTAAATATGGTCAAGGATACTCTTAAATAAGGTCATTTGAAAACGAGACGTGGTTGAGTGAAACTTCATGAAAGCATAGGAAACCATTGCAATATCAAACATTTCATACTACTGCTTTAGCTGATTCTAAATAGACTAATAAACTAATAATTGTTCTCTACATTCTGCAAATTTTTTTTACCTTGAATGTTTAATGTTTCGTAGAAAACACAAACTTCTTCGTTTCGTTCTATGAGCTTAATTCCCCTAGACGAAAGAAACGAAAAAATAAGACAAAACATCCTGACAGTAAAGCTATGGACACACGCTGCAACATTGCGTGCAATACTACAGGCAATCAATGTTGTGAGGCATGTCTCACGACGCAATTGGTTGCACGCAATGTTGCTGAAGTAGGATGCGATCCAACTCCAGCAGCATTGCCTACAATATTGCGCGCAATGATGCATCTTGTGTCCGAGCCTTAGCCAACTCTCAAGAATCAATAATTGATATATTTGACTGGTGTGTTAAAAAAAATGTGAAGAGTTCTTACATGTCGTTTCGTTCTTGGACGCTTCCCTCATATCGTTTACGTAACTGAACCATATTCTCCTCAGCTTTGTTGATAAGTTCGTTAAGCTTGGCGATATCAAGACGCTGGTAAAAAATTAAGTACAAAAGTTTAGTTTCAAAATTTATAAGTGTGGCCGTAAAACTCGTACATACAAAAATCGAACAAAGGATATTGGAAAATATTGTTGCGCTTGACTTACAAGTTGTTCACGTTTATCTCTGTTATCTTCGTCCACTCTCGACTGCTTGCTCTCCTCATTTCGTAAACTATCTCGTATGACAACAGCGTTATTTCTCTTGAGACGAGCTTTCTGCAAAAGTCTGTTGGGGAAACAAAACCATGCAAAAAATGAGCAAAACTTAGTCCCTTATTTTTTCCTTTGAAAATAAAGTACTTCAAACTTGAAGTACCTGTCTTTTGCGTTGACTTTCGATCGTAGAATCTCTATTTCATTTTGTAGGATTTTAATCTTCTCTCGCATTTCTGCAGCTTTCTGTTACGAGAGAATATAGAATAAAGATTATTCCCTTGACATCTAACTAAACCTTTCTATCAGCATGGAGTTCTTGCTTCCTTGTACAATCTATACTCACTTGAGTGCTGGTTTGAATCAGGTTCACGCACTTGTTTCTCTCATTCTTGATGACGTCGTAGAGCTTGGCAAAATCTGACAACCTGTGTTTTACAGTAGGGTATTAAGTGAGAAAATATTTGGGAAACTTGTGGTATATCTTTTAAATTATCCCAACTAAACTTCGAAAACAGAAGCTTAGACTCTTGATTTGGAAATGACTCTTGCGGCAAGTGTTTTTGTAATTTCTATTATCAAAGTGTACTATTACTGATGCCGTACTATACTCCACTACAGTAGTTCCCAAAGCCCTTGTCTCCGGCGTCGAAATCTTCATCAGGATTTGAAAACGCTACAAATGATGCCGTTATGAAATAACTAACCCTGAAGAAGGCCGAGCCCGTCATCTTCTCAATAGGCCGATGTGCGGAGTCATGGTTGCGACAAAGTAGGTTTTGGTGGACGTCAATAGGCACGTTACCTTAATCACTTCGGGTATTTTCCCACAATGTCAGGAAAACACTTTGATTGACGTCCACCAAAACCCTATTTTGTCGCGACAGGAAAATTATACGACTTTGCGCGAGTGATTTAGAAGCACTGTAAGTATCGTCACCTTGATAGGTTCTAGATAAGTTATTATTCCTTGTCAATTAATTTATTATTGTTATATTTTAAGACGTTCATATTCAGTACTTACTTGTGTTGCATCTCTGCATACTTCTTTGCACTGTCTTGGATATTCAGGTTCTTTGTCTTCAGGTCTTCCAATGCTCGCTGATACCTCAACTAAAGTTCATGAGCATGTATTAGAATTTGTCCTTAAAATCATTAGACAGGAATACATATATATATATATATATATGAATGGCATTTAACTCCTCTGTTACGAAGCTGTCTCTCATCGCTGTCAGGAGCCGCACATTTGATTTTGACTGACCTGGCCGCAGGCATATGAGATAAGTTGATTTGATGCAGTTCTCCGGTTTTCCTCTTTCCATAAAAATTAACATGTGTGTTGTGTGTTATAAATAATGAATGTAGTGGTGCTTCGTGTGGAGCAAAACTCATGGAAGAGTCCCTTATAGGGAGCTTTTTATACCCACCTCAGCTCTCATGTAATCCCTGGCTTTCTGTTCTCTTTCATCAGCCTGGAAGTAGAAGGCAATATTTGTCAAAGATATGCAAGTCATAATCTGCAATTGCAAGCTATGCTAAATAGTTGGAGATGATGTTTCAGATATTGCAGCACTTGTTAACCCTTTAAATCAATCATGCAGGGAAGGATTGCTCAGTCTTCTGTAGCCACGCCAGATGGCTCATCATCGAATTAAAGTTTAAAAGCCAATTTTTGCAGAGGAAGGAAAACATATAGCTTAATTAAAAAATAGAAGACAAAAAGAGGTAACTGTAAACTGTATGATGAATGGGCACACAACCTTATTGATCTTACCTTGATTTGTGCAAGTCGTGTGAGGTCAATAACATCCACTCGCAGTTCACTCTGTTCCATGAGCAATCTTTCTTCTTCATTGATCATGTGTTCCACTCTTACTCTCTCCCTGGCTGTCAATGCATTCTAGACAAATAACAGATTAAAATATCAATATTGTACAACTTTTACATTTCATCGCACATAATTTCACATGTGCAGCTGTTTTGCACAACAATGAAAGAAATCACTGTCTTTAGCCATACCTGTTGAGCAAGAGTTCTTTTAGTAGCAATGACTTCACGTTGCAGTTCTTTTCTTTTTTCCGTAAGAGTACCATCATCCCTTGGACGACTATCCACTTGACCTTTGACCTTGTCATAGACAGACTTCACATGGGAAAGGGATTCTTCAGCAACTTTAAGTTGTAACTCACTTTTCTTTAGGGATCTGGTTTTAAGAAAAGATATTGGAAATGCCTTAGTATCAATACTAAAAAGCATCAAGCAAGATCTACACGAGGTAGGGAAGCACCACAGAGTAGTGTGCACTGCTTATGCACAAGCTGCTGATGACGATGTCTGATGTCTTAGTCTGCTTCGAAGGTGTCATGACCTTATCATAGTGAGGCAGTGTCTCTATAAACCCAAGAGCTACGTTGGCTGGAGTCTTGTACTCCTGTTAGGGTCCCCCATGCTGAACAGGTTGAAGGGAAAAGACCAAAAAAACAGTGATCCACTGGTCCTTCAGGTTGGGGGCTAGACGAAGGGCTAATTATCCCACCCTGAAAAAAGTGAGAATTCACAGAAACCAAATGGCCTTATTCACCCTTAGGCGTGAGGAGTGATAATGATTATGATGATGTCTGAGTGTGACAGTGTTAAACAAATCAAGTCATTTCCATACTTGAGATCTCTTTCCTTTTCTCTTAGTTTCCTTGCATGAAGATCATGTTGAACCTTTTTCTCTATAGCTGCATGCTTGAGATTTAAGTCCAATGTGCCTCGATCACCTATGAACTCTGACTGTCTCTCCTTGGCTAGTTCATATTCTTTCATTATTAAGTCAACCTCTCTCTCCTATTTAAAACCAGTAATGCAGGTAATTTTAGTCCGTATTTTATAAAACAACTACAAGAATGCTTGGTAATTGCTTGCTCATGAGGATTGACATGCTTGTTCAAACACTTCTCTCAGTGTTTTGCTAATTGTTCTGTATTCTTTATAGCTGTATACATGGACATTTCTTAATCTCTTTCTAAGATTGTTCTTTGCTTACCTTTCCTTCATAGCTGTGTCTTTGTTTGTCTAATGCTTCTGAGAGCTCAACTTTTTCATCCTCCAAGTATGTCCTTCGGCCTTCTATTCTCTGCAACTGATTATCAACAATAGAAAGATTATTGAAATATCTGGTTGTCTAATAACGATATATCTACAGGTATTTACTGACATGCTAACTAGAGATCAAATAATTAGTCAAACAAAAAACAATGACATGACTACTGATTCCAATGATAACAAATAAAATTAAAGTTTTACCTCCTTTACTACTTCTTCAAGTTCTCCATCAAGTTTGCTTCTTTTTTCCTCCGCATCCCTGAAAGATGAATGCATGCACTAAGTAAACCAAACATGCTCTTCACCACACAAAAATAGCTCTGATTGAAGTAAGATTTACTCACTTGAATTGTCTTGAAATAAGGTCTGTCTGTTTAGCAATATGTGCAGGTTGTGAATGGACTTGAACAAGCTTATCCTAAAAGAGATTTGTGTCAAGTATTGTTTTTAATGTTAAAATACAATTATTAACAGACATGAGACATAATGATGATATGATGATAGCATCTCCAACTCAATATTTCAGAGTAATACATGCAATAAAACAAAGTAATCATGATGGTAATTTGAATTGTTGGGATTCAATAAAAGTTTTTGAATCTCATTATCTGCTCCAAACTGGCTTCACCACCACGAGCTGTCAACCAGTAATAATGCTATTGAAAACTCAAAATTCAGCTGAATTCAGAACATTCTGCATGACACAGAAAATGATTTCAAGTGAATCCCTAATAGAATGTGTGATCCAGTTGGCAAAAATTCGATCTGCCATGATCTGCTGAGTATCATTATGCAAAATGTACATAATATACATGTATTGTAAATCATGTTTATAAACCCAGACTTACCCTCAGACTCTGTTGGTTCTCCAAGTCTTCATCAATCTCTTTTTTAATACCACTTATTTTCACATCCCTATTTTCTAACTCTTCTTTCAATCCTTTGGTTTCCACTGTCCTTTGAGCAATTTCTTTCTTTAACTCATCTATGGATTTCTGTAACTCCTTTTGCTGTTTCTCAATTTCCCCTGGTTTTGGCATACGAGAATACTCTCTTTCTAACATCATCTTTTCTTCTTTTAGTCCTTCTAGTTTAAATTCTAGCTGATATTGTCTTTCATCAGCCTGTGCAAGTTCATTGTGGTACTTCAGAAGTTCTTGTCTTAGTTTGTTTACTTCTGTGTTATCTCCGTCAGGAAAGTTGTCCCCCTTCTCCAACTCAGCCCGTTGTCGTTGCACTTCTTGGTGCATCTCTTTAGCTTGATGTAGGAAGGCTGTTTCTTGCTCCCTTGTTGATTTGAGCCTTTCATGTAGACTAGTGTACTTGGCTTTCAGTTTCGCTACTTTTTCACCTGCAATTTTGCCCTCGAAAAACAGCTGTGAAGAGATATAAAAATATCTACATCAATAAAGTAAACTTCATGGGTTACGTTAACTTTTTTGACAAACAAAGCTATAAAGTTATTGTTTCTGTGTTGATGATTTAGCATTGGAGATCGTAAACTATAAATCATTTATCTACTGTACCTCATCTAGACATTGAAAAGCAGGACTAGCAGACACATCAACTGGTCCCTGTTCTTGATGAAGTCTTGGCGCTACTGCCCAAATAGCGGGCTCGATCTCTTGATTTTCAGTGCCTCGCTCTTCATTGTCACTCATATTGAATAGATATTACTAAATGAAAACGATATGAAAAATAAAAAGAGACTTGATCGAGGATTTTAGCTTCTGTTGAACATTATATTACGACTGGATTCAAAATGGCTTCCATGAAAATAATGCGTCGCTAAGCAACAAACCTTACAGCACCCACAGGTAGCCCAAATCTATATCTCAGACCAAACCTTTTCTTATTTACAAAGCACAATGTTAATTTTTTAAAATTTTTTTTCACTTCAATTCAATTTTCCAAACCGTAAAAAATTCTTGGTAAAAAATGTAAAGAGAAGTGATCATTCAGGAAGAAAGTACACACTTGGGCTAGCTGTGGAATACCCACAATGCATAAAAATTCGCACAAATCCGGAAGTGAATTCTTCTAAACATGGCGGCAGTTTTGTTTCTGTCTTGATAAAGATGGTTGAATTGAACAGAGATTTTAGCTTCAAGGAGCAAGTATTTCCTTTAATAATTCAAAACAGATCTCACTACCGTGGAAATGAAGACAACAGCGTTTCGGGTAAAGCTGTATGGCTATATTTTTTTGTTGTTGGTCAAATCACATGACAATCAAGATGTTTTCAGACACCTTGAAGACGAATTAATCTTAGACTTTTGTTATCCAAAAAGAACCAGTCATTTCCCGTAATAATGTCATTTTTTTGTCAAATGTTGCCGCAGCTACATATATAGTTCCATACATCAACACCTCAGCTTAACAATTTTGTATCACCATTTCATAGAGGGCAAACCATATGTCCGTGAAATGCAAAATAGCACAACTTTTAAAACAATTGACAGCAAAAGAACTAAATATGTTTAGTACTATTCTTAGTTTTTGTACTATTTCTTGGAAATAATATGGTTTGCACTCTAATATTTATACTTATTTTGCAAGGGCCAGCTGTTGTATAAATATTTCATTGCCATCTTTACAGAGGCTGATTATGACACCTTGAAAGAACAAATCCAAGCTCATGTGGTTGGGCAGGAAAAAGATGGCACTGTATTAGTAGCATGGGATGATAAAAGCCCTAATGTAAGCACATTTGACTTTTATGGGTGAATGAATCTGAATCCTTTTTTCCTAGAAGACAGGTATTGAAGGTTTTTTCTTTGCTTTGGCATAGGGTACGCATAAAGTTTCATATGTTGCAGAGTATGAGGCATCAAAACAGAAATTAAAGGTTAGCCTAACAGAATATTATGGATTGAAAATTTATTGCATTTTTAAATTAGGGGTTGAAATTTTTGGTTTGATTGGTATTGCATTGTGTTATTGAAGAAAAAGAAAAATTGTCTGATGCTGTGTGCAGTTATAAAGCATGCAGGGGTTGGGAAAACTTGAGAGAAGTGTTAGGGGAAGCACGACGCATAGAGGAGTGCTTCTCGACAATTCTCGAGTGTTCTGCCAATCTACTAGTGCTTTATAATTCCATACAGCATAGCCAGCAAGTTTTTTATGTAATAGATAAAATACGATAACCTATTTCAGATGGTAATAACGCAACTGAAAATGAGGGCCCCTTCTAGTGTGCTCCCAACCAATAAGAACAGAAGATTTATAACAGTTATTTTATAATTGTTTATGGCGTTATTTGTGATACTTATTTTGGGGGAGGGGGAAGGGAGTAAAGAAAATTTAAACAGGGGAGGGGGGTAAAAATAAATTTGCACCGGGGGGGGTTAAAAATTTAGCACCACACTCAGATACGTTATGAGTTTTCAATAATTGTTTGCTATTGAGAAGAAATCATATTGTTATTTCAGGTACTGTTTATTCATGACAAAAAGGTCAAAATAATCGGAGCATCAGTTAATCAAGAAAAAACTTTGTTGGGTAAGTCATGAGGCAATTAATTTCTATCTACAAGAGTATCCATCCTAAATCTGTTGTAGTTTGATGTCTGAATTACTGAGAGGTTAAAGCACACTATAATTTATGTTCATTTGAGCTTAGTGAATTAGAACGTAGCAGAGTTTTGTATGCATTTTTTGTCACCATGCATTGCTTGGGCTCCCTGTGGTAGCATCCTACATTCAGTATTCTCTACAGTCATGTGTTTTCAACTTGGCAAATCCAGTTTTTAACATGCTACATATTATTTTGTTTCAGCTTTCACTACTACTGAACCATTTTATGGCTCACTTGAAGATCCACCCGGAACAGAACACCCAGGTAAAATGTGCTTGTTACCCAGCTATAAGGCCTGTGACCTCCTCATAAGATCTGCCACTGCTATTACACATGTTTTTTTTGTTTTTATTTTTCAATATTCAAATATTTCTAATTATCCATTTATGCTAAACATCCACAAGCAATACGATTCATATTATTTTGTAGCTATTAGCTAATTTTTTACTAGACCAGCACTTGATTTGAAAATACTTACAGTGTATCAAATATTGGACAGATTTTCTAATTAATATCTTAATAGTCTGTTTTTAAATTCTTTCAGGAATATACAAATCATTTCTCACAGAAATTCGACCTCAAAACAGAATATTTTCATTGTGTGTTGAAAGACATACATTCCAACGAGTACAGGTAGTGTGATAGTCTATGTAATGTGTTCAATACTAAATTAATGTTGGAGTCCTGTTATCTCTAGTTAGCCTAGGGAAAAAGGTCTGAAATAACTGTAGGGGCTCAATATATCCAGCATAAATTATTCATATGATATTATCATGATGCAAGTACATTGTAGTGTAACATGGACTCAAGTTCAAGAAAACAGAGAGTTTGTCGTTATTTGTTTTAAAGGAGATATGCATGGTCATTGAAATAGTCAAACAATCACTTACAGAAATGTCCCTTTTATGAGGAATGGTCTTTTAATGTTAAAATCTCATTATTTCACAATTCTTTATAGTTTCTCTATGGCATCTATTTGGGCTATGGAAATACATCTAAAAAGGAATCACATATGCTCTTTTTCCATCACAAAAAAGGTAATTTTAAAATTAATGAATATTTTTGGGACACTGGGCAATATAAACTTCTTTCCTTTCCTCTTTTCAGTCTTTTTTTTCTTGCTTTCTTTCCTTTCATACTTCCCTTCCCTTCCAAATTTCATCCCTTCCTTTTTCTTCCTTCCCTTGCTTTATTAATGGATTCCCTTCCTTCCCTCCTTCCTTCCTTCCTTTCTTCCTTCCTTCCTTTCTTCCTTTCTTTCTTTCTTCCTTCCTTCCTTCCCTCCTTCCTTCCCTACTTCCTTACAAGGACTTCCTTACAATGACTTCCTTCTTTCCCTTCTTCTCTTCTTCCCTCCTTCCTTTCTTCCTTCCTTTCTTCCTTCCTTCCTTCCCTCCTTCCTTCCTTCCTTTCTTCCTTCCTTCCTTTCTTCCTTTCTTCCTTCCTTTCTTTCTTCCTTCCTTCCTTCCCTCCTTCCTTCCCTACTTCCTTACGAGGACTTCCTTACAATGACTTCCTTCCTTCCCTTCTTCTCTTCTTCCCTCCTTCCTTTCTTCCTTCCTTTCTTCCTTCGTTCCTTCCCTCCTTCCTTCCTTCCTTCCTTCCTTCCTTCCTTCCTTCCTTCCTTCCTTCCCTCCTTTCATCCTTCATCCTAATTCCCTCCCCAACTCCTTCAATGGCTTCACTCTGTTTCCTTCCTCCCTTCCTCTTCCTTCTTTTCCTTCTTTCCCTCCCTATCATCTATCACTACATACACCATCAACTCTCTACAATCCACTAAGTAGGGTATTTTGCTAGCTGATTATAAATCTCTCCCTTTTCAGCAATCGGGCTCTATCATATCCCTATGGCCAGAATAGGGGACAAAGGAATGGTAATTAACTCAATTCTTTTATTCAATAAATCATTTCTAATTATAATAACATATAATCTGTCCTCTAATATTTCCAGTTTTTATTCTTCAGATTATGAGTAGTCAACCAAGAACTGAACAAGTTGGTGGCCCATTCTATTGGGCACAATGGGATACTCTCAATCAAAGACTGTACTTCCTACACAAGAAATTTAAGGTACAGTTGGTAACCCTCTGTAAGAAAAATGTACTACCTTAAGTGCTTAAAGTGCCTATCACCCTTCTGACAATATTCAGAGTATTGATTCTACATGAGGTAAGATGTGGAATAATCCGGGAAAAAATATAGTTTGACTGCGGCTTCTTTAAGTTATAAAGGTTTTTCTATGCCATATGCTAATGCTGTGACGTATGAGGAGTAATCATTTAATATACAAAACATTACTGGCACAGATAAATTATTAAATTTGAAATATGTCATTGTTTTCCCCATTGATCTTATGTAAATAATTATGGCAAGTTAGTTTTCACATAGAAGCCTCTGTTTCGAATTACAAGGAGCAACAAATGACCATAAATGCCTCCTCATACGTCACAGCATTAGCATATGACATGGAAACACCTTTATACCTTCAAGAAGCTGCACTCAAACTATGAAATTTGTTTTGGGTTATTCAACATCCTACCCCATGAAGAATCAATACTGTGAATATTGTCAGAAGGGATATAGTCACTTTAAGTCTGGATCTGAACAACTAACAACTACTATATAAAAATTCCTTTGACTATGAGAGATTTTGTTCATTTTAGTAGTCAGTGCATCATTTTCTTTTATTAGTACTAATATCTCTTAATTTACCTGGCCTGAAGCAGTTTTGCAGTTTAATCAATATATACTGGCATTAGCTGATTCTATCCAGTCATTATATATAATAGAACATGCTTTGCTTTGTAGGAAGATGATGAGGAAGAAAAAGGCTCTTTTGAATGGACGTTTTCAGCATATCAATTCAGTGAAAAGGTGCTTCAATTTTGTGTGGTAAGTTATTTTGTGTGGTAAGGTACACTTAATTCACATAATTCTCGTTTTGTAGGCATCTCTTTTTGAGACAGTCTGTTTATTGTCAAGCAGTCTTGACACTTGTTCTTGTTTTGTTTTCAGCTAAACATGCAACTGCCGTTCAACATTGACACCAATCATGTTATCTCAAGGTAAAGGCTTCAAACATCTACTCCTAGTTTCACTGGCTGTCTAACATAGAATTTGTGACACCCATGAATTTAAGCATAAGTTGTCTGGGGTTTGTTCATTGAAAGAAGATTCACAGAATGCAGGCACCACTTCTTGCCACCTCTGACCTCTGAGCCTCGTGGCTTTAGATCGCTTACTGTACGGAAGGAAAGAGTTTTTACTGTAGCGGCTTGGGGTCACCCTTGCTCTCAACTAGACCTGCGGTTTCGCCGCTTGGGGAGAAAGGCTTAAACACTGTAATCCACACTCTTTCCTGTGATGCAACATTATGGCAATTAAGAATCAAGTGTGGATTACAGTGTTTAAGCCTTTCTTCCCAAGCAGCGCAACCGCAGGTCTAGTTGAGAGCATGGGTGACCCCAAGCCTTGACAACATGTTGAATTTAATTTAGAAATTATTTCCATTAACTTCATATGCCTTTTTCTCAGATTGCAAACATAATGCATTGTGGTCTACCTTGGGTACAAACATTTATCATTAATCATGCCTTATTTTGTGTTGCATGTACAAAAGCTAGACCAGAATGCATCCTGTTTATGGTCCTCACAAACCAGTAGCTTCAGAAATTGATTATTATCACTTTCCTATTGATTCCTATTAACATTTTCAGCTCTGCACAGTATTTCAATTTACCCCTGATGCAGACCATATCAGGTTAGTACATGGTAATGAGAAGTTTGTTTAAGATTCCTGTTTTCTTAATTAGGCATGAGAAAGTGTCACAGTGTCCTCAACAATCATTTGTCAATGATAAATTAATGGAAAATAACCTCATTACTCAAAGTAATAAACTTTGTTTCAAGGAAATAGAAAAGAATCATATATCAGACTTTAGAGCTTTCAGGTTCCAGCTCACTCTCTTACAATATATGCTTCAATCTCTCCACCAAGGTATAAGGCCAGGGGTACAGTACCTCCAACAAGTATTAGGGAACCAGAGGAAATGCTGTAGGGTAACCTACATTAAACAGCATCTTGTTTTGGGAGGGGAGGGGGCTAGCAATTGATACTTGATATAATTCATGCTGTAGATACAGTACAGGCCGTAGCCACAAGTTTCTGATTGGTCAGGTTTTTGAGGGTTTTTCAGTTTTTCTTACATTTTTTAAAATTTTTCTTATATTTTCCCCACTAAAAGTTGGTCCGGTTGAAACTGGACCAACCATAGTGGTGGCTCAGTCCAGAGATGTATGCTTATTGCACCAGGCTTCCAGTACCTACTAGATTTGTCATCTCAACTCATTGTCTTATTGTTCTTACTCAAACAGAGAAACAGTTCAACATGCAAGTGGTGACAACAGCTGGAGGTAAGACATTTTTCTTTCATCTTAAGGATTTCAATCATGACATCCATGGAAGGCACAAGAATTGTCTAATCTTGTTGTATACATTTCTGGTAGGTTCCCTTTACATTTGTTTACAGCATAAAATTGAGGATGAAGAAGAAGAAGAAGGCTTTCATAGTGAGCAAGTAAGTGCTCAACAGTAAGAGACTATAATACTTTTAAATGTTTGCAGTGTTTTTTTTTTCGTGGTGTGTCTTTCTTTCCTTTTCATCCTCCCTTGCTAACCATCTTCCATCAATCCTTCCCTCCTTCCTTTCTTTCTTCCATGCTTCCTTCCTTCATGGTCTTTCAGACTACTGCCTTCCCATTCTACTTTTTTTCATTTCTTCCATTTTTATATTTTCTCGATATTTTTTTTCAAGTTAGTATCTTCATTATCATTATCCTCTGAAGGCTTAAAATGCTTTAGACTCTCTGCATTGTTTAGTTACCTCTTCAGAAACGACTGAGTAGTGAAACACCACCAACAGAACAATCCTTCATGGCATCTCTGGAATACTCTGTGTACTTCCTTCATCATGGTATGTTCTTTCTAAAACAATATCCATCCAGATTTTTAACAAACTGTATTCAACAATGCCTATTATCATCAAAAAGATAATGCTAAATCAGGAACATTTTCATTAGTTTCTTCCCCCACTCACAAACGGGGTGGGGCTGTTTGGGGGAGGGGGAGGGGAAGGGGGAAGGGCAGTACCTAAAAAATAATTATTGTTCCTACAATGCTTTACATTTCTACTTATTTTGATTGGTGGAGGCTTAAAACTTCTGTGAAGTCAGAGGGATTATCCCATTTCATTCCACTATTTGTCCCATTATTTGACCATTTACATGCATCTTATTTCCTTTGCAGATTGTATCTTGCACTGCGTCCTGCATTGTGTTCCAAAACACCTGGTGAAAAAGAGTGTTTTATTTTTCTCTAGTTTACGTAAGTGGAAACACGTTTTCCTCGTTTGTCATTTTACTTGTACTGTCTTACTCATAAATTTATGAATTTTCATATGAGTGGGAAACATTACAGCATTTTGTACCATGTACATCCTGCAAGTCACTACCATACGTTTCACACTCATACAATAACCATTTCTATGGAAAGCCATTTTTAATGTTACAGCATGTCATGCTATTTACTGTACGTGCTGTAAGTTATGTTTCACACTCATACAATAACCATTCTTATGGGAAGCCATTTAAATGTTACATTCCTATGTACCTGGTAATATAAGCCAGTATGTATGTTCCCGCTCATACAAGACCACTCTATTGCCCAAGATATTCACATAAAGTAGACGCTACAAGTGTTTACATTTGAATAACTATTTCTGTAGATAATTATTTGTTGGTGTTGTTGCCTGGATACGCCTTGCATCTGCTGAATGGTAATGCAGAACATGAACCATGCCATCACATCATACTACAAGGTATACAATAATTACCTTCATATTTATCCAACTATTCAAATTAGAGTACAAATAATGCAGGACAAAGCCTGGAGCCTGCGATATTCGCACTCTAGGTTATTTTGTACAGTAAAATACCGGTTTTGAAAACTAGTTTTTAAAAAATCGTTTTGAAGCCTTCTTTTTTGGGAAAAAGTATTCGCTTAGTTGGATAATAAATAACTTATTAGACATTTTAAATATCTGGAATACGAGTGACATTTCTTCTCGCCCTATCAGGATTGCCAAAATAAAGAAGACTCGTAGCAAAAAACCAATCGTATTCCACCCTAAGATGTCTTATAAGATCTATTTATTATATTTACAAATTCAGGGGAGAGGGGCAGATAATTTCAATGCTAAGATGGAAGCGTATTTGAAAATTCAATCAGTGCAGCACTCAGGGTGACTGGGACTTGGGACTCGATTTAAAAATATAACTTTCTCTCATTAGGTGATGAGATTCCCAAGTTTTCAGTTCAAGGGCCAGAGGATCAACCTCCACTCCTACTCTACTTACACAAGCAGCAAAACACGTTTGTAGTTTCTGGTGAGAAATTTAGAACATTATCTCCTACAGTCAACATTATGAACTGAACCTCCACCTGCTTACTTACATTGAGGTGCTCTTTTCATTTCTGATATTTCAATACAAATGCTCGTTTTAAGGAAGTACGGTCACGCTCTCTTTGAGGTTAGCCTAGTTAATAAAAGATATACCGAGCAAGTATAGAGCCCGGAGAGGGGGGGGAGACTCCGGGAAAAAAGTACCGGGGATGCTCGTCGGAAATTTTCAAAAAGACCCCTAAAAGATACCGGAAGTCTTTAAAAAAGGGCGTGGCTGAATGATTTTTAACCCCTAAGAGATACCACAAGAAGTAATATTAAATTTTATATAAAAAGCGCCTAGGATAAGCCACATCGATGCGCGCTTCTCTCCTTTTCCGACACCCTAAGAGATACCAGAAAATACTGATTTTCAATAATTTAATAATTTTTGAAGGTTAATCCACTAATGCCAGATCTATCCGATCATTGTCATATTTCTTATGGAATAGAAATCCAACTTTACCCCAAAAACAGTGGAAACAAAGAAAGAGAAGAAAATAGGGAATTTTCGACAATTTCTAGCTTAAAGTGGCATACTGGAAATATCGATAAATTACAAAACATTTTAAGCACTACAGAAATGCAAGCAACGCTACGCGAATCAATAGAAAACGCAGATAATGTAGACTCAATGGTTAAGGCATTTACTGAAACCCTAACAAGCATAGGAACAGAAGCAGGTCTTTGTTCCCTAACTAAACAAACTAAAGCATTTAAAGAAAATACAGATTCACAAAAGTGGTTTGATTCAGAATGTGAAAACGAAAAGAAAAATCTTCGATCTCTTGGAAAACAAATTTGTAGGAATCCAAATAATGAACAACTTCGTAGGAATCTACATACCCATAAAAGGTCCTTTCGAAGCATGTGTAGACGTAAGAAAAACAAATATTTCAATTCAAAATTAATGAACCTTGACCTCAAAGATTCGAAATCCACCTGGAAGTCTTTGAAACAACTTTTTAATGTTTTAAACTTTTAATGTTTTTTAACTTTTTAAAGCAAAAAATGCAAACTCCTGTCGAGCAAACGAAAAGGACTTATTTAATCACTTCAAGACGCTTAATAGCTCCCAGACATCTGCAGTAAATACTACGGAGACCTTAGAACAGTCGCAAAGTCAAGGGGAATTAGATTTTTCCATTACAGATCAAGAAGTATATGAAGTTCTAAGTAACCTAAAGAAACATAAAGCTCCCGGCCCTGATAATATTCCAAATGAGCTATTGATAACGGGAAAGGAAGCACTAAAAGGACACCTAACGGTAATTTTCAATAAAATCCTAGACAACGGAAAGTTTCCCTCTTCATGGAATCTAGGATATATTGTTCCATTGCATAAAAAGGACGATCCAACGAAAGCTGAAAATTACCGTGGAATAACACTCCTTTCTGCAGTTGGCAAAGTTTTTACGGCAATACTTAACAAACGGCTCTATGATTACCTAACTACGAATAATATAATTAAACAGGAACAGGGTGGGTTTAGAAAAAAGCACGGAACAACAGATAGTATTTTTATTCTGAAATCCGTAATCGATAAATATGTTAAAAGTAAGCCACGGAAGAAAAATAATTTCCTTTTTTCCTGCTTTGTAGATTTTCAAAAAGCGTTTGACTGCATCCCAAGGAAAAAATTAATGGCAAAACTTGAAAATGTTGGTATAAGTGGAAATTTTCTAAGAGTGATACAATCGATGTACTCCACTGATCAATCAGCAATCAAAGTAAATGGACACATTTCTCCGACATTTTCCTGTTATATGGGTGTTAAACAAGGCTGTATGCTGAGCCCTACGTTATTTAATTTATATCTTCACGATCTGCCTGACTCATTAAATTCGTGTAACAACAATGATGTAATGTTGAATGGCAAACCGATTAGTACTCTTTTATATGCAGATGACCTGGTTCTGTTCTCTAAATCTGCTAAAGGGCTTCAGAAATATCTCGACAAGCTAGAGGCATTTTGTGAACAATCAGGCTTAACAGTTAATATAACAAAGACAAAAGTGATGGTTTTCAATAATACAGGGAAGACAATGAATAACTTCCAATTCTATTTGAACAAATCTAAACTAGAAAACGTTAAATCATATAAATATTTAGGATTAAATTTTACAACCTTTGGAAACTTTACGTTTGCAAAACAAGAATTAAAAAAAGCTGCATTAAAGGCACTATTTCAGATGAAAAAACAAATGGGTGAATTTTTCACATCCAATATCAAATTAACTATAAAACTGTTTGACTCGCTTGTTACACCAATACTTCTATACGCAAGTGAGATATGGGGTATCGAAACATTAAGCACCAAAGACCAAGAGCCCATGGAACTTATTCATTTGAAATTTTGCAAAATGCTCCTCAAGGTGACAAAGAATGCTAGTAACCTTGCATGCAGAGCTGAGTTAGGAAGGTTTCCGCTAAAATGCAAAGCATGCAGTAGAAGCTTTAAATTCTGGCATAAAATTATAAAGTCGGAACTACACCCAAAAAAACTTTCAGCCGAAGTCTACCAAGATATTAAAAATGAAACTAAAAAAGCCTTTTGGAGCATAAAAATTAAAACTACTTTAGAACAACTCGGATTGGGGATAATTTGGATGAAACAAAAGGAACTTTCTCCAAGATGGTATGAATATGGAAAAATAATAACCCAAAGAATATATGACATTGAGAGGCAAATTTTATGGAGTAATCTCCACAATGATGAAAGAAAAGACGACAGACATAAAAATAAACTCAGAGTCTTTCGTCAGTTCAAAACGGATTATAACTTTGAAGAATATTTAAGTCAAGTCACCAATATTAAGCACAGAGTGGCGCTTACAAAATTAAGAATTAGTAACCATAAGCTTGAAGTAGAAACGGGGAGGTATAAGAGGCCTTATCTCATTTACGATGAAAGGATTTGCCCAGTGTGTAAGTCGGGAGTAGAAAACGAAAAACACTTTCTAGTTTGGTGTCCACTATATGACTCTCATAGAAACGACTTAAGAGAGTTCATAGAAAAAAACACCAGCATTAATTTCAACAATATGAGCGCTGACAGTCGTTTTATGTTCTTAATCGATTCAAAATCAGCGTCTCTACAAAGAGCCATATCAGCATACATTCATCAATGTATGCTGATACGTGAAAATGAATTAAGAAAATTACCTAATACATAGTATATATATATATACCTATAATATATTTGGAATCAAACACTCATGTACTATTAGTATAAGGTGCCAAATAAAATTGTATTGTATTGTATTGTATTGTATTGTATTGTATTGTATAATTCCAACCCAAGAACTTTTTTTCTGGAGTCCCCCCACCCCCGGGGTATGAAGGGAGGGACAGAAAAAAGCCGTATGGAGTATCTACTGTAGTTTGCATTATCTGTTTTAACTTTTCTAATGATAGATTTTTAATTTTTAGAGCCAGATATCCTGGATAGCAGAAGTGGTGATGGGTTTGAACTTAACTTTTGCAAAGATCGTCTAGTAGAAATATTTTCAAAGTAAGTAGAGTCTCTTATAAGAGGCTTATTGAGTCATGATGCCTCTTGATGCTGTCTTCATGTGAGCAAATTTCGTATGCCTGCGAAAAACTCGCGTTACGGATGTGCCGTGGCGTGACGTGCCGTGACCGTGACGGTACCGTGTCTAAACAATTTCATTGGCTGGGCAGTTATTTCGCGCGCTGCAAATATTTCATTTCAGTACCGTGACCATATTGCGTGCCTTGCCGTTTCACAATCTTTCATACAAAATTTGCTCGATTTGTCTGAAGCGTGGTTTTTGGACAGCAGTACATTAAATATTATCGTAGCAAAGTGTTGGTCTATCGATCTATCTTCAAACGTTGAAGTCAGCTGTTTTAATGATTTTGTCCTCTTTTGTTTGGTTTTGTTTTCAGAACTCATTTACCAACCACAAGGTTGTCGTTACTTCATCTTGTGTTGGTTCATATAAAAGATGCTGCGCTTCTAAAGAAGGCAAGAGAGTTGATTTCAAAATTCGTTACAACACCGCTCAACTTCTTCTTGTTCACTTTAGTCTTACTGCTGTTGACTCACACATTCATTACGTTTCTATTCTTCGTTTGCACGTGACATTACCGCGGCCATGTTGGTGGTAATTTACCAAAAAAAAAATTTTTAGTGTTTATCAAATATCGTTAGTTTTGAAAGTTCTTATTTTTCTTATCGGATATTTCAGATGATTGAACATCTTTGTTACGATCCTTCGAGTCCAGAATGTACGGATCTACTCAAGGAATATCTTATGGGTAAGTCCAATTCTCTCAAATACGCACAAGGGCGTGTCCCTACACGTGCTTTGAACATCTTTGTTGCCAGTCCTGCGAGTCCAGAATGTACGGATGTACTCAAGGAATATCTTATGGGTAAGTCCAATACTCTCAAATACTCATAAGGGCGTGTCCCTACACGTGCTTTATTCCACAGCATCGTGGACGTCTCTAAAACGTGCTACGCTAGAGTAGATTTCGTATGACTGTGAAACGGCATACTCATAAGGGCGTGTGCCGGCACGTGCTTTATTCCACAGCATCATGACCGTCTCTAACACGTGCTACTCTAGAGTAGATTTCGTATGACTGTGAAACGGCAGTTCTAATGAGATACCGTTACGGTCACGGTACGAAATACTTTGCAAGACCTTTGTTTATCCAATCAGAATGCTTGGATACGCCATCGTCACAGCACGGCAGTACCATGATAACTCTTGGTTCCCATTTTTTAGGTTCTACTTATGCTCTGATGAAAAAGGTTTTAGACAGAGATGTACACAGACTTGTGCCTTTCACATGTGTGGATACATTCAGAGGACATCTAGAGGAGGTGACATTCACATTTCATTCATTTATCTTTTCTTGCGTTTCCTCCTTTTTTCCCCTGTCTTAGTTATGTTAGTTATGATTGTCGTACTATCTGATGCTTCAACGACTAATTGACTGATGGATCGATTAATCGGTTGATCAATCAGTCAGACCAAGATTAGATTTTCTTTTGTTTTTTTTTTCTTTCTTTCTTTCTTTCTTTATCTATTTATCTATTTTTTTTTTTTTTTTTTTTAGAGTTTGGACAAAAGACGTATAGCTCGAATCGACTGCACCTTGTGCCGAGATACTTGTGTAGAATTCAAGGTATTTATGCATGGTTTTAGGTGGCCGGGTCTTTCACATTTTGAAATTCGTGTTTAAATAATATCAAGAGAGCATCAATAAAAGAGGGAAACTTCTCAATATCGCTTGCGCCATGTAAATTCCCGGTTGGGCTATTTTTAGTAACCGGATGCAGTTTGAATTTCGCATTGTCCTACTCCCGTGCGTCATCAAATTACGCCCGCGTGCTCTTTCCGTTTATTGTTTTGATCGCTAAAAAAAACTAAACGTTATTAAGAAGTTTCCCTCTCTTATCTATTCTCTCTTGATAATATCTATTTTTATGAAGTTTACTGTGTTGATTGCTATTATGTTTTGAAAGAACGACAAGAAAAAACCTTTGGATGGTTTCTGGTCAGCAGTCAAGGAAAATAAGGAATACGCCAAACAGCAGAACTTGAGGTATTTTAAGCTGGTCTATCAGACTGTTGTTTCCAACTAAACCAGACTAAACCAAAGCCACACGACACAATCCAGTACGACACCAAACCTCACTGCACTACAGTACAGTAGTACTATATAACAGTGTACTATCGTGCTTTATTGACGTTAAACCTTATGATTTCATCTCATAGATTTTCACTAAAAAGCTTAGGGATGTGTTGTGATGAAGAGAGTGATGAAGAAACTGAGGTAAATTAACAATGTTCAAACCAAGAGAGCATAGAAATTAATAATATTAAATATAAATATAGATATTAAATATAAATATTAATATTTATGCTGTCTTGTGAAAAGTCATAAGAGGACGAATTGAGCATGCGCGAAAACGAAAGTAGATTAAAGTAGAAACGAGATTTATTCATGGCGCATGCTCAAAGCGTTTATTCTGTCAGCTGTCTTTCGTTGGATGTTGTAAAGGACAAGAAGATAAAATGAAACCATTTTGTTGTTGACTTTTTTATTAAAGTTTTCGGACAAATATATGCCGCGGTTAATTTTCGAAAACACGTCCCACATGGAAAGGAATAACCTTAGATATCTACGCATAAGCGACACAATCGCTATATTGGGCGTGCTGGTCAAAGCAAGGGGTTAATCATCTACGGTCTAGGGGCCGACTAACCTCTCCCTTAGGCTTCGGCCGAGCTTCCTGATCAGTCTGTTAGTCCTCGGGATAGCGGTGTCGGGGCCGAAATCTCCGGCGTAGCCGTAAATGCTTCGCGCTGCCATACGACGGTTCAGCACTCGATGCCTGGAAGTATGGTCCTAAAGTTATCTTAATATACAAAGAAAAATAAAAACGATTTCAAAACAATCTCTATCGATGAAATTTGTAATAAATCATTTTGTAGTGGACAAGAAGAAAAACCCTAAATATGTGTGCACTAATGTTGTCCGCAAAGGGGTGTTAAGTGGAACATGTTTTTACTTTGTCAGACAAGTCAACAACAGCAGCTTTCTCAACCGCAAGCAAGCAGCGTCAAGACATTGTTGAGAAGATTCTCCTCCAAGTTAGTACACACTATTTGACAAAGCAATCAGCCATTCTGAGGTTGGGGCTATAGACCTAATCGGCTAACGTGTTGCTATGTACGTTACCACCCAATTCAAACCTTCTGGGAATAGAAGCGTTTGTCTCTACGAATTCAACTCTGAAACCAAAATATAACGAACAATGAAACTTATTCCCATGTGGTTTGAATTGGGTGGAAACGTTTATAGCAACACGTTAGCCGATTAGGTCTATTTTAGGGTTTCTATATTTCCGAGATGGCGGCCAATTTGTCCCCTAAAACAGCCCCAAAATGCACTACTCGATTTTATTTTTATATTTGAACTGTGCCGTGCTATTTATGGAGTAGTTCTTCACAAGTCTTAAAGCAACTGCACAGTGGCTATTTGGACCATGACAAAATTACGCATTTGATTTAAATTTACGCAGGGGGAAACCAGACTCTTGGATTCAGCGCTTGGCTCATGAAATGAGTCTTGCGTGAAGAATAAGTGAGATATACTTGCCTGTCCCGTGCTACCTTAACATCAATCTTGATGTTTGTTTCTCTCATTAGACATTTTTAAATACAGTGTATCTATTTCGTTGTTTTTGCCTGCCAGGAAGTATCCAAGTATGGAATCAGTAACATCCCAGACAAGCACAAGTAAGTTGCATTTGAATTGCTCGCGAATAGTAGCCTTATTTTTGGCTTCTTTCTCTCTGGTATCATGAGTTCTACCGAGTAAATTAACTTACTTTTCCCCCCAGAAAGTGGTGATTTCCTTGAATACTATGAAGATGATAGAAGCATCTCTGAAATAAAGAAACAGAACATGGTATGTGTGACATTAACTACCTACCCTCCCCTCCCTAGTTTACCTCTCTACCACTGATGTCTTTTGAGGTTGTATCAGGATTGATATGTTTTTAGACATGCCTGACTTAGATCAGCTCAGAGGGTGTTTGATTCAGGGTATAAATTAAATAAAAAGATGAAATTTAAAGTCAAGACCTGTGTACTCTATTAAACTACAGCCTGTTCGTGCTTTAGGTTATCGACAGGTTGGCGGCTCATTTTCAAGCTCATTTACCTCGTGAAACTAGAACCAAGACACATAATATTGCAGTAGAGTACGTGAAGAACCAAGCAGCTCAGTCTGATGCCCTCCTACGTCTGTTCAGATCTGGACTTGGCTTTAGTTCTGATACTAATCCCACTATAACATTACTGTGAGTATGGGCTCAATTATTGGGTCGTGTTTAGGTGTGTTGTATGAGAAATTTCTATCAATAGTTCATTTCAGTCATCGTCCGTCGTCTTGGTCATCTTCATCATTATCATCATCATCTCCATCATCAGTCTTCATCATCATCATCACCATCATCAGTCACGGCATCATCAACATCATCAGCATCGTCACCATCATCATCATCAGTCATCATCATCATCACCATATCATCATCATTACCATAATCGTCATCATTATCATCGTCGTCGTCATCATCATCATAACATCACCACCACCATCATCATCGTCACAATCATCATCATCATCACCATCATCAATTACCGGTCATCATCATCGTCATCATCATCCATCATCACCACCACCATCATCATCGTCACCATCATCATCATCAGTCATCATCATCATCGTCATCATCACCATCATCAGTTACCGGTCATCATCATAATCATCATCAGTCATCGTTGTCATCATCATCAGTCATCATCATCATCACCACCATCAGTTACCGGTCATCATCATCATCATCAGTCATCGTTGTCATCATCTCTAGTCATTACCATTGTTATTAACAACAATAATAATTACCCTTTATCTCGTACAAAACGTTTATTTACTTGTATTCACAATGTTATTCTTTTCCAGTTTTGTTCGTGGTACAATACGTGAGATAGCACTTTTCCAAATGGTCGAGAGATACTACACTAGCGTGACAGACATCAAGTTCCCCTTCCCTCCAGGTATTTCCAAGTTTTACCTTTTTATTCTTTTCATTTACCCCAGCAAAAATGAAGGACCCTTTTATTTGCTCACAGGAACTGTCGATCATTTCTCGTAATTCTTCGTGATTTTTCATTTCTTTCTTCTTCTTTGCAGGCTTTCAAACGTTCTTTACTACTTTGGCCTGTCGATGTCTTAATCAGAGGTACAATAACCACTTACTTACGTTCCCCATCTGTGTATATAGAAGCTTTGCACCATCACGTGATGGCAGCCATGACAGGAGACAGACAGGACGTTAGAGTCTTTTCCCCCCTTGGCAACTGAATTCTTTCACATTTAAACCAAATCAGTTCTACCACATTCAATTATCCCTGCCTCCTGTCATGGCTACCATCACGTGCTGGTGCAAAGCCTCGATACCCAATTCAGTATACCAGAATCCTCTTCAAGTTTCGGTTTCTTATTCAATTCACTTTTTCATTTAAATCTTTTGAGCGTCGCAAGGTAATGGTGTTTTAATCAAAATTAAGCCAACAAAGGGAGCTACGAAGAGGATTCTGGTAGCAATGGTGTCATGATGTGGTTAAGGGAATAGTATTCTATGCACTGTACTCTTGCTTGAAAATGGACTACTTTGACGATACGGCGGCTATCTTGCCAGGGAGCAAAGTAAAACAAAGTTGGCAAAAAATGTATATGTTTCTTTCGTGCGTTTGTCTTTCTTTTATGGGTAAAGTTGTTTGATAAAGAAAACCAAGGAGAGAAACCACAGGTCAGGGGGGGGGGGGGGGGGAGTGCAGCAAGACAGTAATGAAATATAAGAAGTGCTAACCAGTGACTTCTCATACATGGGTACTAGTGAGGCCGCCGCGCGAGAATAGGGAATAGTCAACGAATCTATTGACAAGATGTTAAGATATTGGATTATTAAAACCTTTTTCTCTTGTAGAATGTTTATGCAATATGTGGACAACAATGTTCTACAACTAACAGACCAGTTCATATCTCGACTTGTTGATGGTGCGTATGTTTCCACTTAGTATTTAGTTCCTGAACGTTGCATGATGGTGGGGCTAGGTAGACGTTCCCCCACCCCCACCCCCCAAGAATTCCTACTATTGTTAATACCATTAGGTTTTTGCCAGTTTTGATATTAAACTCATTCTACACTTAGTTTATAAAATTATCTTTAATTTCCTATCTTTTAGATTGGGATGGAGAAAGTGGGGACTCTGATTTCGTTTTTCAGATTCTATCACGTTTAAAACATGTAAGTTTTTGCTCTACACACTTCTAACACAGATTTGTCGTAGTCCTATAAAGAACCAAACCAAACCAAACCTTTGATTAAGGAAAGGGAGAGTCGTTTTAGATACGATTTATCTATCTCACGCGGCAGTCATATTGACTGATCAAAATCAATATATTTTTTCCCTTGAAAGTTGCCTCCCCCAGACTTGGAAATCCCTTAATTGCGAACCCATTTTTTATTAATCTTTCTGATATCTCATCAGTTTACATTTTATTAATTTACTGCGTTACATTTAGGAAAAAGTGAAACAAGCAATACAGCGATGGGATCATCCATTAAGCACCCGGTGAGTTGGTTGACTTTGGTAGTTTTGGTTCTTTCTTGGATTTGAATGCACAGTCAGCTTCGTCCTTCGCGAAAACTTTGATATTGATTTTTTAAAATACATTTTGTAAAGCGCCAGTGCTTACGCAATTGCTCCGATTCTCCCTCCCCACCCCCCCCCCCCCCCTCCATTTCAGACCACTGTCATAACCTAGAGTATAAGATTCTTTACGACAAAGATACGTAGAGCATTACTGATAATGAAGACAGTAATGCATAATAAGTAATACGCCTTGTAAGTTTCTGAGCAAACTAAACCTTTAATATTGTAGATTTGTTTATTTATGTCTCTAATGGTAATAACGTTGTGCTTAGGTACCTGTCGCAACAGATAGCTGATGAACTTCTCTCCACGGACTTACTTGGTATGTGTTTGTAACTCATGTACATGATAACTGGAAAAACCCTACAAATGTTATCGTTACAACCCTAAAACATCCCCTGTGCTGGTCGAGGTAAAGGCACGCCTAACTCATAGATTAGAATTGGAATTTAGCTGGTTAGGTATTGCGGATGGAGTAACGCCGTAAAAATACTCTCGATTCAAAGGAGAGCGAACTCGACTCACATGCAATACTGAATCCACAGGGGAAAGTCGAGTGCCCTACCGCTACACAGCAATAAATCACAATTTGGCTAAGTTCTTTCTGAAAAAAATGTAAATATTGTGTGATGACTGACGTTTAGAATGTTTAGGCGACAAGGAGTCTTTAGACTGTGGATTTTCTCCAGGCAAGGAGGGAGGATTGCATGGCTCATTCAAAGAATCAGGTAAAGATGTCAATATTGCTCGTCTCCCTCGCTCCCTACACGATTTTCTGTTTTTTCCTCAATATCAATCCACCGAACCAATACTTTGGATTCTGCTATCTAACTACTCATTAACTATCTACACCCATTCCTTCCCAACAATTGGGACAATCGTTCCCAAAATGATTTTAATCTATTGGTAATCATGCATATAATAATTATTTACGACAAGAGACTTAGATGATATCAGACCATCATAGACCATCTGAGACCATCTTAGACCATCTTAGACCATCTTAATAAGACCATTTGAGGCGATTTGAGGGCATCTGAGACCTTCTGAGACCATCTGAGACCTTCTGAGGCCATCTTAATTAGACCATCTTAATTAGATCATCTTAGACCATTTAAGGCCATCTGAGACCTTCTGAGACCATCTGAGACCTTCTGAGACCATCTGAGACCTTCTGAGACCTTCTGAGACCATCTGAGACCATCTGAGACCATCTGAGACCATCTTAATTAGCCCATTAAACTCATCACACGTAGATGAGCTTGGCGTTGGTGCTTGGGTGGGAGGAGCCTCGGGAACTCGGCGGAGGTCAGCGGTAACTATGGCAACCCTGTCACCTCCCACCTAGCACCGTCACACTGACTTGGCAGTGGAATACTTACCTATACTTACCTTAGTGGAGGGTGGGTGGGAAAACAAATAGCGTTGGTGTAGCGTACAAACTGCGTAAGCTAGCGTTAGCGATATGAGATAGCGCATAGCGTTAGCGAAATCGGATAGCACGTGGCGTTAGCGAAATTGGATAGCACCCGATGCAAGCTTCGTCCCCAGATACCATCTGTTCATCATTCATCTCATTGCGTGAGACATTAATTTGCTTATCAGATGGCCGCGAAGCTATAGCCTTTTGATGACAGATACTTGCGATAACAGGCAACTTAGTTCAAGTCTAACTTTGCTTAAATATTTTATTTAACCACATTTAACCCAATTGTATATCTTATGAATATTCATTTTGACCTGATCGAACTTTGTCCACTAACATTCTTAGCCCACTTGTCTCTTTAGAATCCTTTTCTGACGAAGAACCCTGCTTTCGTCCCTTGTCAACCTTAATGTCAACTCTTCGAGAAAAAGGTGAGGTTCAATCAGAAAAAATTCTTGTCTTACTCTTTAACAATTCTCTTTGATTTGGACTTGTACCCCTGCTTCCGACAAAAAGGGTTGTCGTGTTCAAACCAGGTAGAAAATAGGTTAGTATGACCGAGTCCATTTTGAATCTGTAAAAGGATACAGTGACGTTGATATCTCACTTTTTATTAAACGAACAGCTGCACGGGTATTATATTTTTTATATTGCCAATAAAAAAACTATTTAGCGGACACCCTTTACTAAGGCTCATATCAACGTCGAATTTCACATGAGTCGAACCTAATGACATCAAAGAAGACCGCATTCATTGTTTTAATTAGGTTCGGCTCATGGAAAGTTCGACGTTTGACCTGAGCTAAGCGGACAGCATGCAAGGTTCCGAAGGTGTCCGCTATATAACCGCTTTCCTTTCTTCCTTTTCTCTGGTAATCGTTTTGAAGCCTATCAATAGATATTTGTAGGTGTTATTTTAAAACCGCTTTTATTTGCTCCACAGCTGCGCATCTCCCGAATGAAAGCCAGTTTATTGATGGTGGTCCGTACAACTTAAAACACATCGAGGACGTAGCTTTACTCCAGACAAGCAGGGAAGTAGACGGTAGCTTAGCAACAGTACCCTTTTAGAATGTGCGCGTTAAAATTAAGATTTTCTAAAGGATACATACTCTAATCTACGTGTGATGTTGAGAGAACACCGAGAGAAGCGTAGGAAACTATGAAGCAAAGTGAGCTAAAACAGAAGACTATTGCTTATCGCTTTTTTAAACACCTAACGAACAAACTAACTAACTGTTCTATTTTTCGAATGAAAGAAAGAGAAATGACGTAAGCATTTTAGAAACTCTCCTCTAAAGTGGCATTTCGACCAATCAGAACGCACGTTAGAACTCAGAACTTTTCTCAAGCACAATCGTGATACTTTTTATACTTTTCATGTGAACAATATGCCAACGTCTTTCTCGGTTGTCATAAACAACGGTTAATTGAAAGTTTTCTCCAAAGACGTCATACCGTAAGGTTGCCTTGGAAACGAAATTGTTAAATCAAATTTTGGAAAATGTTCTCAATGAGCTTTTCTCTTGTTATTTTAAAGATCTCCAAAATTTTTAGGACAGAAAGCCATTACCATAGCTAGAAAAAGCATGTTTGATTTAGTAAAGTAGTGAAGTTTGTTTTCAAAGATCGAAATTTTGTATGAAAACATTCGTTGGTAGGCAAGAGATGCCTAAATACCAGCAAAAGTTTTCTTTCGACATACACCCTTTTCAAAAATCATATCTTCGTGAGTTTTGAACTTATTCTCTTCAAAATTCGCCGTTTCTCTAATCTTAACATGCTCTTTCGAACTACGGTAATCATTTCTCAGTTTTGCTATTTAAAAGTACCTGTTTAAAGCTCATTATATTTTAAGATATTTTTGAAAGAATAATACAAGATTAGAAAAACTAATCTTTAAAAAATATTAAACGTAAAATAGCATAATTATCGTAACATATGCAATCTTTTTTTTTTCAATCTAAAATTTAAACTTTGTATAAAGCTAAATAAAATATATTTTTGAATACAAAATTTCGTGTTATTTTAACAGACATTTTTACAACAACTTTTCTCTATCTCAAGATTCGATACTCTTAATATATTTTTACAGTTTTGTTTACAGTCCATTTTTATTTTTTCGTTCTCTTTTTTAATTTTATTAAATAAAATCTATAAATAGAATTTTCAACAACCTATGAAGTTCAATTAATACACCAATATTTTCACGATTTTCAAGATTCGATACTTTTAATATTTTTTTACAGTTAAATTGCTTACAGTCCATTTTTATTTCTTCTTCGTTCTCTTTTTTAATTTTATTAAATAAAACCTATAAATAGAACTTTCAAAAGCCTATGAAGTTGAATTAATACACTAATATTTTCACTATCTACCCCAGGGTTCAATATTGGGTCCTTTATTATTCATCGATTCCTTTTCGTCAACAACCTTCAACAATCTTCATTCTTTATCTTGTATTCATTCTTGATAAACGAGTACCTAAGAGCTATAGGCTCAATCGCAAGACTTTAATTGTTCAAAATTTTGAATTTTTTTTTCTTTCCTGTAGCTGCTAAGAGATGCGGGGTATTAATTACGAAGATGCTATCAAAAAACAACTCCGTTTTTTTCCAATTACTTCCACCGCAAAACGCTCCCAGACAAATACGAAAAACTCTCGACAATTATATACACAAACCTTTTGTTTTCTATTGTCATTCTTCTTGCATTTCACTTATATATTATTTATCATTTATCATCTCACCCTATTTTCGTTCATATTATGATTGGTGCTAGTTTGAAAACCCTATATAACTTAAATCTCTAGGATACGTAATAGGTCGCAAACAACGCTAAACATTGAGTACTAAATGAGCGAATTCTTCGTTGGAGGTTGATATTGGCAGAGGGAACAGTTAATCAAAGGATTTATGCTGTCGCTCTTTGAACTGAGTTCTTGCGAAGTTCCTAAAGTTGATTTCTCGTGGAGTGAGCATATGTAGTCCATATATCACCCTCTTCGAATCGTTTTCTGTAACAACTTTTTATGTGATTTAAATTATCGTTACTCCTGAGAGATTTATTTGGTATTACTAGAACCATGTTTCTTCTTGACCGATCAAAAACAACGGTAAGTATAAATCGATCTGTTATCAATATTTTTTTAGGTAAAGTACGTACAATTTATAGTCTACTCTTTTATTCAGCGTTTCTCATCTTCTGTAGGCAATAGTACTAAATGCAATGCAAAGAAAATCAAAAGAAAACAGTCAGAAAAACTGTAGTTTCATTTTCAAATTAAATAAATGAACTCAAAGTACTGAATTCTTTAATGTTTAATAAACATTAAGTGTGTGTAGTCAAAGGTATTCAATTCAGCTCGGCTTTGATTGGTTTACTGAATAGTTCACACTTAGAATCTCGTAGATATGTTCTAGAATAGATATGTTGCAAACAAACAAACGACAAACATTTCAAAGAATTATAAGGTCTGCATACAAATGTATCTTTGCGGGAAGCCATTAGCCGATCGGATGGTATTCATGAAGACTTTTTCCTTTTTTGTTTTTCCTTTTTTTTCTCTATTTTTAGTAAAATAATTAACATCTAGACACCTCAAATTCTCGAAAACGAAATCATTTTCATTGAAATTAAGAACAAAATTAAGTGATTTATCGAAAAAAAATTAGGGAACCTTTTCAGTGCTACCAAGGAAATGGAAAACCATTTAAGTGCGTATGATATGAAAACTTTTTTTTTTTGTCGAATAAAGAGACACCACACTTGTGTTGTTAATCGTTCTAGAGCATGTAAAATGAATCTTTAATTTCAAGTATCTCCAAAGTTTTATTTTTTCGAAAATCTTGGCAACACAGGTGAAATTTGTTCATAATTTTGCGAGTTAAAAATAATATTGATTTGTGATGGAGTGTGCGAGGAATTATTCCCCATCAAAAATAAGCTATTTGAAATCCTGTGTACTTCAGCTTGTGTATCATCAGACCAATTAAGAAAATAAATTCTGCATCATCAGCCAATCAAAACTGAGTATCTTAATACTTAAAAACACTCAGACGTGTGATCCAGGTCAAAGGGATTTTATCTTTTATTGAATGAATGATACACTGTGTTTTAGATTGATGATCTAAGATTGGTTTCTCAAGCCTCTCGCGAAGCGAGACTCGATCAAGAATTGGCGCGCTTTGAAGAGAACCTCGATATCATGTTAGCTGACAAGAACACTTTTCTGCTGGACTTGTATCGCAGGCTCAAGCAGGCAAGAAGCACGTACAAATCGTGGAACCGAAGGACAGCAGGGGGAGGCAGAGCCACTGATTTTGTATCGGTAGAACAGATTGAGGAGCTTGTCGACTGGCAGCAAAAGAAACAGAAACGAAAAGACAAGAAAGATTCGTTATCCGTTGATCCTGATTCTGATCAACAAGTAGACATGCTTCTTCGCTTTCTTTTGGCGTTCAAAGAATCAAAGGAGTTACTAGAACAGTTTAGGACCAAAATATTTCTCCCTTTGTTTGAGTTCTTCAACGATGATCCTAAAAGACATTTACCAAAGGCATTGGCAAGTGTAGTCTGGCGCTGGGAGGGTCTCTTGACCCCAGGCCCTATCAACCACCGCTTGTTCAGTCCCCAAAGCGCCGATGCCCTTTATTACACGGAAACCATTACTAAACCACGTGACTCCCAGTTCAACCTCATTCTGAGGCTTGTTCCTGATTTGATGCTGAAGGCATTCGAAGCTCTGTGCTTGGCAAAACAGTGGCGGTCAAAAATAGGCCCGTGGGGGTACCCCAGGGAACTAAAGTACATCCACTCCAAATGGATACCTGAGAAGAAACAGGAAAACAATCTTGCATTTGAACGAGCACAGAGGAGGAAGTTCGAGTACGCAACGTGCCAAGTTAAATTAGACGCATTACAAGGAGAAATGGAAAACACCGAGACTGTGCTGGGGGACTCGTCAACCGGGATAAAAAAACCAGAAAGAGAGACTGGGGCCATTAGCGGGAGATTTGAAGACGTTCACCACAGAATAGATAACTTTAGGGAAAATGTGAGGACCGCTTCCCTTGAACGTTCTAGATTGGCAAAAGATTTGTGTACACTACGGGACCATATCACCATGCTACAAGAAGAGATGAAGACAGAACAGAGAGATATCCAGAATATCAGAGCACAGCTTGTCAAGGCCGAGATGAACACGAAGTATTCCGATGAAAAGGAAATGACAAAGCTATTAGAAGATGACCTCGAAGACTCAGTGCACCGTTGCACACACCTTAGAAAAGAAATCTCCAAGGCTGAACAGGAATACAAGGAACAGATGATTCGGTACCACTCGACCAACACAAGACTTAACTCCTTCCGAAGAGGTATCGATTCGGCGAGGTCCGAACAGCTGTCGCTAAACACCAGCCTTCTAACGACGAGAGAACGACAGAGAAAACAGGAAAAGTCTTTCATCGCTGCTAATGATAATTTCAATTTGCTGAGAGAAGAACTCAGGAAGAGTAAGTTGACAAAACAGGTTTTACTGCGGCAGATGTTACAGCCGAGGAACGAGGAAACGGCACGAGAAAAAAAGAGAACAGTATTGGATATATAAAATGAAAGAATGACTCTGTATAAACAACGAAAGATCTTCGGTGTTCGGGTTTATTTTATTCTTTCCACCATTTAACAGAAGTGCATGAAATTCATTTTGTTATTATATTTCTTTCTGAAATTACAACACACAAGATCTGCACAAGGGCGGATCCAGCCAAAATTTTAGGGAAGTCTAATTGAGTTTAAGGGGGGAGAGGTTAATTTAGTTTCTTCTGTCAACACAACGGAAAACAATATAAAAAAGCATCGTTTTTTTTCCTGCTCAAGATCCACCCTTGCTGCAAAAAGAAAAGACGACGAGGAAAGCGGAAAAAGGGATAGAACTGGAAACGTAAAATAGCTGAGTAAAAAAATGAGAGAATAAAAAAACAAAAGATCAGGAAAGCAAGAATGAAAATAAATAATAGAAAGAAAGAAAGACAATAGCATGTGCATGAACCAATTCCAATTAAAAGATCTTTCAAGAAAAAACAAATTAAAATAAGCAAACAAATCACCGTTTACTTCATCAACTTCGCAAACTAAATTGAGCAATGAAAATATTTATTCACTATCAAGACAGCATATATCTCATCATTTTCAGGCAAACAGAAATTACTATCGCCCATATGGGTCTATATGGACTATAGCCAATGGGTTTGATCCATTTTCGAACATTTTCACACCTTTTAAAAAAAGATGCGACATTTATATATGAAGGATGCAAAATAGGTCTTTCTTGGCCATTTTCAGGCAAAAAGCATGGACTATAGCCTAAACTTTTGATCGATTTTGGTTCATTTTCACACCTGTTCAAAATATATGCATAATTTATGAAGATTGCAAAATAGGTCATTTTTGGCCATTTTTGAGCTAAAAGCATGGACTATAGCCCATGGTTTTGACCGAATTTGGATCATTTTCACACCTTTTCAAAATATATGCATTATTTATGAAGAATGGCAAAATAGGTCATTTTTGGCCATTTTTGAGCTAATAGCATGGACTATAGCCCATGGTTTTGATCGATTTTGGACCATTTTCACACCTTTTCAAAAGATATGCATAATTTATGAAGAATGCAAAATAGGTCATTTTTGGCCATTTTCAGGCAAAAAGCATGGACTATAGCCCATGGTTTTGACCGAATTTGGCTCATTTTCACACCTTTTGAAAAACATGCATTATTTATGAAGAATGCAAAATAGGTCATTTTTGGCCATTTTCAGGCAAAAATCATGGACTATAGCCCATGGTTTTGATCGATTTTGGACCATTTTCACACCTTTTCAAAATATATGCATTATTTATGAAGAATGCAAAATAGGTCATTTTTGGCCATTTTCAGGCAAAATGCATGGACTTTAGCCCATGGTTTTGATCGATTTTGGTTCATTTTCACACCTTTTCAAAATATATGCATAATTTATGAAGAATGCAAAATAGGTCATTTTTGGCCACTTTTCAGGCAAAAAGCATGGACTATAGCCCATGGTTTTGATCGATTTTGGACCATTTTCACACCTTTTCAAAATATATGCATAATTTATGAAGAATGCAAAATAGGTCATTTTTGGCCATTTTTGAGCTAAAAGCATGGACTATAGCCCATGGTTTTGACCGAATTTGGCTCATTTTCACACCTTTTCAAAAGATATGCATGATTTATGAAGGATGCAAAATAGGTCATTTTTGGCCATTTTTGAGCTAAAAGCATGGACTATAGCCCAGCAGCCAAGATGGCGGAGAGTCACGATATTTCAGCTCTCGATATGAACGTGAATAACCTCTGCAGTAGTTCTCTTACGATAACTTCGATGCTTTCTTCTGATGATGAAGACTTAAGTTCAAGTAATGAAGGATCTAGTTTTTGTATATCTCCTCCGGAATTAAGGAGCGCTAAAGTTAATACGACAGCCAATGTTTCGACTAGATCATTGTCATCGATCGAAGCTCCATCACATACTGGTTCATCTAGCTTAGCTCTTAAATCAGCTCTAAATGGAAGAGATCTTGATTCCCTTCATGTTCCGCAACTAAAGACTGAATTGGGAAAGAGGAACTTATCGAAATCAGGAAAAAAAGCCGTCCTGAGGAGGCGACTTAAGAGATCAATATTACAAGAACCAGCCATTATTACGAAAGTTTCCCGCCAAAATTCAAATCCAAATCAAGAAGATAATCCTATTCGGCCTGACAGTTACCATAACTGCTCTAACCTTATTCAATCTTCAGTAAATAACCTACGACAGGAGCTGCAGCAGCAATTACAAGAAATCAGTACTGAAGTTTCAAGGTTAAGAGAGGAATATAACAGTCACAGGAGTCCTAGTGATCTCGTAAGTGAAAACAGAGAACTCAGAGAGAAAGTTTTATTGCTTGAAAGGGAAAACCAGAAAGTCCATGAAGACAACAGGGCCCTGTTAACCACAATACGTTTACTTAATCTTAAAAAAGAAGAAGGTTTACAAGCAAAACCAATACCTAAAATTGTTATTGATGAGGAAAACAAGCCGAATTTGCATAAACCACCAAGTATTTCCTCCAGGGAATCCTCTGTCTTAACAGAAGCCAAAAATGAAATTCCAAATGCCCCTCGAGACAAAGAAACAAAGAAAATCAAGAAGCCTAGTGCCCAAAAAGAAAAAGAGCCTCATTACCCTAAAAGATCCAAACAAAAGAATGAATCCAACAGCACAAAGAAAGACATCTTCATTGTCGGCGACTCGATGATCAAATACTTACAAGGGCACAAGATGTCGAAGACTTCAAAAGTCAAAGTTTGGACATTTCCTGGTTCTACAACTGCCGATATGAAATATCACGTCAAGCCACTTATAAATAAAAAACCAGATGAAATACTCTTACATGTTGGCACCAACAGTTTACGCTCATCCAGTTCTGCACAAGCTTGTGCTGAAGAAATTGCCGAGTTGGCCTCCCTTGTAAATAACAACTCAACAAAGGTAGCTGTCTCAAGTATCATCCAGAGAAGCGACGACGAATCGCTAAACAGAAAGGCAAAGGAAGCCAACACCATCATCGAACAGCTTTGCGAAAGGAACAACTGGAACTATATAGAACATTCCAACATCCAGCCTGACGAACATCTAAACCGGAGCGGGCTCCATCTAAATAGATCAGGAACTAAACAGTTTGCAACCAATTTTATTAATTTTTTAAAGAAGACATAGGAACTAACTGTCATGGAGCCCATAGAGAAAGGGAACAAGGGTAAGTCACGTAATTTAGACAAAATATTTGGTCGTGGTTTAACAATGGCTTCCTTAAATATTAATAGCTTAGTTGCGCACATTGATGAATTACGGGTGTTTCTCGCCGCATCTCCTGAAATTGATATCCTGGCAATCAATGAAACAAAATTAGACTCTACCATTATGGATTCTGAGTTACATATAGAGGGTTTCGATATTGTCAGAAAAGATCGATCTCAGAATGGTAGAAACGGAGGAGGCGTATGTATTTACATGAGAAACAACCTGAGTTATCAAAGACGCGACGACTTTGATGATGGGATCTTAGAACTCATCACTATAGAAATCTTTAAGCCACGATCAAAATCATTCTTAGTTAGTACTTGGTATCGCCCTCCCAACTCACCCCTCGAGTTATTTACGACATTTGAAAAGCTCATAGATAGCATTGATAAGACAAATCTCGATTATTATTTGTTAGGTGATATAAATTGCGATCTCTTAGAACTAACGAGAACGAACCTAGCTTCATCTAATTTAATTGATATTTTGGATATCTATGGGCTTTATCAGCTATTAAATGAGCCAACACGTGTAACGCATAACACCAAATCATTAATTGACTTATGTGTGACAAACACTCCCGACAAAATTAGTAAGTCAGGTGTGTATCATCTTGGCATCAGTGATCACTCTTTAGTATTCATGACGAGAAAAATTCATTACGAGCCGTCAAAGGCTCGCAAAATTGAGGTACGTAACTTCAGAAATTTCGATCAAGACAAATTTTTGAGTGATCTCAAACAACTGCCATGGTCAGACATCAAGTCTTACGATGATCCGAATGATATGTGGATTCGCTGGAAAACCTTGCTAACCAAGTGTATTGATTCCCACCTGCCTGTTCGCCACAAGCGTGTGGGAAGGAAAAACTCACCATGGATCACAACGGAGCTAATACAGAAAATGCGGTCACGTGACCAATTGAAAAGGAAAGCAATTTCCACTGACAGTGACTTATTTTGGAAAAAATACAAAGAATCGAGAAACAGGATTAATAACGAAATTAGATTAGCGAAGAAAAAATACTTTACGGAAAATTTAGCACTAAATAAATCTGATCCTCGGAAAACATGGCACCTCCTTAATGATCTAAGTGCTCGAAAGGCTAGCAAATTTTCCGGCGTTTCCGAAATTAAAGTTGCCAATAAATCAGTAACCTCACCAAGTGAGATGGCCGAGATTTTCAATGAACATTTCACAAGTATAGGCCAGACTCTAGCCAATAAATTACCTCCATCTGACATTAAATTTGAATCATTTCTGAAACCTACAACTGGTAAAACTTTCGCTATCCAACCTCCAAGTGAGCAAACTGTTTGCGACTTGTTAAGAAGTATAAAGGAAAAGAAAGCTGCAGGCTTAGATAACATACCCAACAAATTGCTAAAAATGTCCGCCTCTGTAGTGGGACCATCTCTCACTGTGATTTTTCGACAATCTATTAAAATGGGCATTTTTCCTAGGGAGTGGAAAATAGCGAAAGTAACGCCTATATTTAAAAAAGGGGAGAAAACTGACCTAAACAATTATCGCCCAATCTCGGTCATCCCCACTGCTTCAAAGATATTTGAGAAGATCGTTTATGATCAACTATACGATTATTTGAATGAAAACCAGTTATTGACGGAATGCCAGTCAGGCTTTCGCTCCCTGCACAGCACTGTCACCGCGTTGCTCGAAGCAACGAACGAATGGTCAGTTAATATAGACAAGGGACTACTTAACGGAGTAATCTTCATAGACCTCCAAAAAGCCTTCGACACCATAGATCATGAAATTCTTTTGTCCAAACTATCGAATTATGGTGTAGATGAAGGCTCACTCAAGTGGTTCCGTTCTTATTTACTGACGAGGTCTCAGCTGTGCAGTGTTAACGGAAGTCTGTCTGAGCCTTGTACTGTGAGCTGCGGTGTACCACAAGGCAGTAATTTAGGCCCACTTTTATTTCTCCTGTATATTAATGACTTACCAAATTGTTTGGCGCAAGCCATAACAAGAATGTTTGCTGATGATACCAGCATCAGCGTTCATGGTAAAAATGTAGGAGACTTGGAACCAAGCATCAACACTGAACTCACTAATATACATCAGTGGTTGTTAGCAAATAAGCTAAGCTTGAATGTAGCGAAAACGGAATTTATGATTATTGGGTCCCGCCAAAAGTTCACAGCGCAATGCGATTCCACTATTAATATTGCGATTAATGGAGCTAGCGTTAAACAAGTTGATCACACCAAATCTTTGGGTGTCACTATCGATAAAAACCTTAATTGGTCAGAACATGTTAACAACATTTCGAAGAAAATCTCTTCAAGTATAGGGGCTCTAAAACGTGTTCGCCCATTTATTTCGACCGATAGTGCCATCCAAATCTACGAAGCCTTAATTCTACCCAAACTGGACTATTGTAGTGCAGTTTGGGATGGATTAAGTGATAAACTATGTGTTCAACTACAAAAGCGTCAAAATCGAGCGGCTAGAGTTATCACAAGATCTAACTATGACATAAGATCTAGCCATCTCCTTGACCAATTAAACTGGGATACACTTGCAGTTCGTCGTAAAAAACAAAAAGCCCTACTAATGTTTAAGACGATGCAGGGACGTACACCAGTTTACTTACAAAACCTTTTCTCCGACTACCATACTAAATACAACCTTCGAAATCATGATCATAAACTGTCAATACCTAAGCCACACACTGAATATCTAAAACGATCATTCAGCTATAGTGGGGCAAAATTGTGGAATGACCTACCGTTAAGTATAAAAGAGGTCAAGTCAGTACGAAAATTTAAAACGGAAATTGATAGTTTGTACAGTAAGAAAAGTTGTAACTAAGGGCTCCACGGCAAACATGTAAAACATTAACTAGCTTTTTAATCGTAAATCTTTACTTTTAAATATTTTTAGGCAATTGACTGATGTTTTTACCGTGGCAAAATAAAGAAGCTTCCTTCCTTCCTTCCTTCCTTCCCATGGTTTTGACCGAATTTGGATCATTTTCACACCTTTTCAAAAGATATGCATAATTTATGAAGAATGCAAAATAGGTCATGTTTGGCCATTTTCAGGCAAAAAGCATGGACTATAGCTCATGGTTTTGATCGATTTTGGACCATTTTCACACCTTTTAAAAATTTTTGCATTATTTATGAAGAATGAAAAATAGGTCATTTTCGGCCATTTTCAGGCAAAAAGCATGGACTATAGCCCATGGTTTTGATCGATTTTGGTTCATTTTCACACCTGTTCAAAATATATGCATAATTTATGAAGAATGCAAAATAGGTCATTTTTGGCTATTTTCAGGGAAAAAGCATGGACTATAGCTCATGGTTTTGATCGATTTTGGACCATTTTCACACCTTTTCAAAATATATGCATTATTTATGAAGAATGCAAAATAGGTCATTTTTGGCCATTTTCGAGCTAAAAGCATGGACTATAGCCCATGGTTTTGATCGATTTTGGATCATTTTCACACCTTTTCAAAATTTTTGCATTATTTATGAAGAATGCAAAATAGGTCATTTTTGGCCACTTTCAGGCAAAAAGCATGGACTATAGCCCATCGTTTTGATCGATTTTGGACCATTTTCACACCTTTTCAAAATATATGCATTATTTATGAAGACTGGAAAATAGTTCATTTTTGGCCATTTTCAGGCAAAAAGCATGGACTATAGCCCATGGTTTTGATCGATTTTGGATCATTTTCACACCTTTTCAAAATATATGCATTATTTATGAAGAATGCAAAATAGGTCATTTTTGGCCATTTTCAGGCAAAATGCATGGACTATAACCCATGGTTTTGATCGATTTTGGACCATTTTCACACCTTTTCAAAATTTTTGCATTACTCATGAAGAATGCAAAATAGGTCATTTTTGGCCATTTTCAGGCAAAAAGCATGCACTATAGCACATGGTTTTGATCGATTTTGGACCATTTTCACACCTTTTCAAAATATATGCATTATTTATGAAGAATGCAAAATAGTTCATTTTTGGCCATTTTTGAGCTAAAAGCATGGACTATAGCCCATGGTTTTGACCGAATTTGGCTCATTTTCACACCTTATGAAAAGGTATGCATAATTTATGAACAATACAAAATAGGTCATGTTTGGCCATTTTTGAGCTAAAAGCATGGACTATAGCATTTTTGAGCTAAAAGCATGGACTATATACATCAGTGGTTGTTAGCAAATAAGCTAAGCTTGAATGTAGCGAAAACGGAATTTATGATTATTGGGTCCCGCCAAAAGTTCACAGCGCAATGCGATTCCACTATTAATATTGCGATTAATGGAACTAGCGTTAAACAAGTTGATCACACCAAATCTTTGGGTGTCACTATTGATAAAAACCTTAATTGGTCAGAACATGTTAACGACATTTCGAAGAAAATCTCATCAAGTATAGGGGCTCTAAAACGTGTTCGCCCATTCATTTCGACCGATAGTGCCATCCAAATCTACGAAGCCTTGATTCTACCCAAACTGGACTATTGTAGTGCAGTTTGGGATGGATTAAGTGATAAACTATGTGTTCAACTACAAAAGCGTCAAAATCGAGCGGCTAGAGTTATCACAAGATCTAACTATGACATAAGATCTAGCCATCTCCTTGACCAATTAAACTGGGATACACTTGCAATTCGTCGTAAAAAACAAAAAGCCCTACTAATGTTTAAAACGATGCAGGAACGTACACCAGTTTACTTACAAAACCTTTTCTCCGACTACCATACTAAATACAACCTTCGAAATCATGATAAAAAACTGTCAATACCTAAGCCACACACTGAATATCTAAAACGATCATTCAGTTATAGTGGGGCAAAATTGTGGAATGACCTACCATTAAATATAAAAGAGGTCATGTCAATACGAAAATATAAAACGGAAATTGATAGTCTATACAGTAAGAAAAGTTGTAACTAAGGGCTCCACGGCAAACATGTAAAACAGTAACTAGCTTTTTATTCGTAAATCTTTACTTTTAAATATTTTTAGGCAATCGACTGATGTTTTTACCGTGGTAAAATAAAGAAGCTTCCTTCCTTCCTTCCCATGGTTTTGATCGTATTTGGACCATTTTCACACCTTTTGAAAAGATATGCATAATTTATGAAGAATACAAAATAGGTCATTTTTGGCATTTTTTGAGCAAAAAGCATGGACTTTAGCCCATAGTTTTGATCGATTTTGGTTCATTTTCACACCTGTTCAAAATATATGCATTATTTATGAAGAATGAAAAATAGGTCATTTTTGGCCATTTTCAGGCAAAAAGCATGGACTATAGCTCATGGTTTTCATCGATTTTGGACCATTTTCACACCTTTTGAAAAGATATGCATAATTTATGAAGAATACAAAATAGGTCATTTTTGGCATTTTTTGAGCAAAAAGCATGGACTTTAGCCCATAGTTTTGATCGATTTTGGTTCATTTTCACACCTGTTCAAAATATATGCATTATTTATGAAGAATGCAAAATAGGTCATTTTTGGCCATTTTCAGGCAAAAAGCATGGACTATAGCTCATGGTTTTCATCGATTTTGGACCATTTTCACACCTTTTCAAAATATATGCATTATTTATGAAGAATGCAAAATAGGTCATTTTTGGCCATTTTTGAGCTAAAAGCATGGACTATAGCCCATGGTTTTGATCGATTTTTGACCATTTTCACACCTGTTCAAAATATATGCATATTTTATGAAGAATGCCAAATAGGTTATTTTTGGCCATTTTCAGGCAAAAAGCATGGACTATAGCTCATGGTTTTGATCGATTTTGGACCATTTTCACACCTTTTCAAAATATATGCATTATTTATGAAGAATGCAAAATAGGTCATTTTTGGCCATTTTCAGGCAAAAAGCATGGACTATAGCCCATGGTTTTGATCGATTTTGGATCATTTTCACACCTTTTCAAAATTTTTGCATTATTTGTGAAGAATACAAAATAGGTCATTTTTGGCCATTTTCAGGCAAAAAGTATGGACTTTAGCCCATGGTTTTGATCGATTTTGGTTCGTTTTCACACCTTTTCAAAAGATATGCATGATTTATGAAGAGTGCAAAATAGGTCATTTTTGACCATTTTTGAGCTAAAAGCATGGACTATAGCCCATGGTTTTGACCGAATTTGGATCATTTTCACACCTTTTCAAAAGATATGCATAATTTATGAAGAATACAAAATAGGTCATTTTTGGCTATTTTTGAACTAAAAGCATGGACTATAGCCCATGGTTTTGACCTAATTTGGCTCATTTTCACACCTTTTGAAAAAACATGCATTATTTATGAAGGATGCAAAATAGGTCATTTTTGGCCATTTTTGAGCTAAAAGCATGGACTATAGCCCATGGTTTTGATCGATTTTGGACCATTTTCACACCTTTTCAAAATATATGCATTATTTATGAAGAATGCAAAATAGGTCATTTTTGGCCATTTTCAGGCAAAAAGCATGGACTATAGCCCATGGTTTTGATCGATTTTGGACCATTTTCACACCTTTTCAAAATATATGCATTATTTATGAAGAATGCAAAATAGGTCATTTTTGGCCATTTTCAGGCAAAAAGCATGGACTATAGCCCATGGTTTTGATCGATTTTGGACCATTTTCACACCTTTTCAAAATATATGCATTATTTATGAAGAATGCAAAATAGGTCATTTTTGGCCATTTTCGAGCTAAAAGCATGGACTATAGCCCATGGTTTTGATCGATTTTGGACCATTTTCACACCTTTTCAAAATATATGCATTATTTATGAAGAATGCAAAATAGGTCATTTTTGGCCATTTTCGAGCTAAAAGCATGGACTTTAGCCCATGGTTTTGATCGATTTTGGATCATTTTCACACCTTTTCAAAATTTTTGCATTATTTATGAAGAATGCAAAATAGGTCATTTTTGGCCATTTTCAGGCAAAAAGCATGGACTTTAGCCCATGGTTTTGATCGATTTTGGTTCATTTTCACACCTTTTCAAAATTTTTGCATAATTTATGAAGAATGCAAAATAGGTCATTTTTGGCCATTTTCAGGCAAAAAGCATGGACTTTAGCCCATGGTTTTGATCGATTTTGGTTCATTTTCACACCTTTTCAAAATATATGCATAATTTATGAAGAATGCAAAATAGGTCATTTTTGGCCATTTTCAGGCAAAAAGCATGGACTGTATCCCATGGTTTTGATCGTATTTGGACCATTTTCACACCTTTTGAAAATATATGCATAATTTATGAAGAATACAAAATAGGTCATTTTTGGCATTTTTTGAGCAAAAAGCATGGACTTTAGCCCATAGTTTTGATCGATTTTGGTTCATTTTCACACCTGTTCAAAATATATGCATAATTCATGAAGAATGCAAAATAGGTCATTTTTGGCCATTTTCAGGCAAAAAGCATGGACTATAGCTCATGGTTTTGATCGATTTTGGATCATTTTCACACCTTTTCAAAATATATGCATTATTTATGAAGAATGCAAAATAGGTCATTTTTGGCCATTTTCAGGCAAAAAGCATGGACTATAGCCCATGGTTTTGATCGATTTTTGACCATTTTCACACCTTTTCAAAATATATGCATTATTTATGAAGAATGAAAAATAGGTCATTTTTGGCCATTTTCGAGCTAAAAGCATGGACTATAGCCCATGGTTTTGATCGATTTTGGATCATTTTCACACCTTTTCAAAATATATGCATTATTTATGAAGAATGCAAAATAGGTCATTTTTGGCCATTTTCGAGCTAAAAGCATGGACTATAGCCCATGGTTTTGATCGATTTTGGATCATTTTCACACCTTTTCAAAATTTTTGCATTATTTATGAAGATTGCAAAATAGGTCATTTTTGGCCATTTTCAGGCAAAAAGCATGGACTTTAGCCCATGGTTTTGATCGATTTTGGTTCATTTTCACACCTTTTCAAAATATATGCATAATTTATGAAGAATGAAAAATAGGTCATTTTTGGCCATTTTCAGGCAAAAAGCATGGACTGTAACCCATGGTTTTGATCGTATTTGGATCATTTTCACACCTTTTGAAAAGATATGCATAATTTATGAAGAATACAAAATAGGTCATTTTTGGCATTTTTTGAGCAAAAAGCATGGACTTTAGCCCATAGTTTTGATCGATTTTGGTTCATTTTCACACCTTTTCAAAATATATGCATAATTTATGAAGAATGCAAAATAGGTCATTTTTGGCCATTTTCGAGCTAAAAGCATGGACTTTAGCCCATGGTTTTGATCGATTTTGGATCATTTTCACACCTTTTCAAAATTTTTGCATTATTTATGAAGAATGCAAAATAGGTCATTTTTGGCCATTTTCAGGCAAAAAGCATGGACTTTAGCCCATGGTTTTGATCGATTTTGGTTCATTTTCACACCTTTTCAAAATTTTTGCATAATTTATGAAGAATGCAAAATAGGTCATTTTTGGCCATTTTCAGGCAAAAAGCATGGACTTTAGCCCATGGTTTTGATCGATTTTGGTTCATTTTCACACCTTTTCAAAATATATGCATAATTTATGAAGAATGCAAAATAGGTCATTTTTGGCCATTTTCAGGCAAAAAGCATGGACTGTAACCCATGGTTTTGATCGTATTTGGACCATTTTCACACCTTTTGAAAATATATGCATAATTTATGAAGAATACAAAATAGGTCATTTTTGGCATTTTTTGAGCAAAAAGCATGGACTTTAGCCCATAGTTTTGATCGATTTTGGTTCATTTTCACACCTGTTCAAAATATATGCATAATTCATGAAGAATGCAAAATAGGTCATTTTTGGCCATTTTCAGGCAAAAAGCATGGACTATAGCTCATGGTTTTGATCGATTTTGGATCATTTTCACACCTTTTCAAAATATATGCATTATTTATGAAGAATGCAAAATAGGTCATTTTTGGCCATTTTCAGGCAAAAAGCATGGACTATAGCCCATGGTTTTGATCGATTTTTGACCATTTTCACACCTTTTCAAAATATATGCATTATTTATGAAGAATGCAAAATAGGTCATTTTTGGCCATTTTCGAGCTAAAAGCATGGACTATAGCCCATGGTTTTGATCGATTTTGGATCATTTTCACACCTTTTCAAAATATATGCATTATTTATGAAGAATGCAAAATAGGTCATTTTTGGCCATTTTCGAGCTAAAAGCATGGACTATAGCCCATGGTTTTGATGGATTTTGGGTCATTTTCACACCTTTTCAAAAGATTTGCATTATTTATGAAGAATGCAAATTAGGTTATTTTTGGCCGTTTTTTAGCAAAAAGCATGGACTATAGCCCATGGTTTTGATCGATTTTGGTTCATTTTCACACCTTTTCAAAATATATGCATTATTTATGAAGAATGAAAAATAGGTCATTTTTGGCCATTTTCAGGCAAAAAGCATGGACTATAGCCCATGGTTTTGATCGTATTTGGATCATTTTCACACCTTTTGAAAAGATATGCATAATTTATGAAGAATACAAAATAGGTCATTTTTGGCATTTTTTGAGCAAAAAGCATGGACTTTAGCCCATAGTTTTGATCGATTTTGGTTCATTTTCACACCTGTTCAAAATATATGCATAATTTATGAAGAATGCAAAATAGGTCATTTTTGGCCATTTTCAGGCAAAAAGCATGGACTATAGCTCATGGTTTTGATCGATTTTGGATCATTTTCACACCTTTTCAAAATATATGCATTATTTATGAAGAATGCAAAATAGGTCATTTTTGGCCATTTTCAGGCAAAAAGCATGGACTATAGCTCATGGTTTTGATCGATTTTGGATCATTTTCACACCTTTTCAAAATATATGCATAATTTATGAAGAATGCAAAATAGGTCATTTTTGGCCATTTTCAGGCAAAAAGCATGGACTATAGCCCATGGTTTTGATCGATTTTTGACCATTTTCACACCTTTTCAAAATATATGCATTATTTATGAAGAATGCAAAATAGGTCATTTTTGGCCATTTTCGAGCTAAAAGCATGGACTATAGCCCATGGTTTTGATCGATTTTTGACCATTTTCACACCTTTTCAAAATATATGCATTATTTATGAAGAATGCAAAATAGGTCATTTTTGGCCATTTTCGAGCTAAAAGCATGGACTATAGCCCATGGTTTTGATCGATTTTGGATCATTTTCACACCTTTTCAAAATTTTTGCATTATTTATGAAGATTGCAAAATAGGTCATTTTTGGCCATTTTCAGGCAAAAAGCATGGACTTTAGCCCATGGTTTTGATCGATTTTGGTTCATTTTCACACCTTTTCAAAATATATGCATAATTTATGAAGAATGCAAAATAGGTCATTTTTGGCCATTTTCAGGCAAAAAGCATGGACTGTAACCCATGGTTTTGATCGTATTTGGACCATTTTCACACCTTTTGAAAAGATATGCATAATTTATGAAGAATACAAAATAGGTCATTTTTGGCATTTTTTGAGCAAAAAGCATGGACTTTAGCCCATAGTTTTGATCGATTTTGGTTCATTTTCACACCTGTTCAAAATATATGCATAATTTATGAAGAATGCAAAATAGGTCATTTTTGGCCATTTTCAGGCAAAAAGCATGGACTATAGCTCATGGTTTTTATCGATTTAGGATCATTTTCACACCTTTTCAAAATATATGCATTATTTATGAAGAATGCAAAATAGGTCATTTTTGGCCATTTTCGAGCTAAAAGCATGGACTATAGCCCATGGTTTTGATCGATTTTGGATCATTTTCACACCTTTTCAAAATTTTTGCATTATTTATGAAGAATACAAAATAGGTCATTTTTGGCCTTTTTCAGGCAAAAAGTATGGACTTTAGCCCAATGGTTTTGATCGATTTTGGTTCATTTTCACACCTGTTCAAAATATATGCATAATTTATGAAGAATGCAAAATAGGTCATTTTTGGCTATTTTCAGGCAAAAAGCATGGACTATAGCTCATGGTTTTGATCGATTTTGGACCATTTTCACACCTTTTAAAAATATATGGATAATTGATGAAGAATGCAAAATAGGTCATTTTTGGCCATTTTTTAGCTAAAAGCATGGACTATAGCCCATGGTTTTTACTGAATTTGGCTCATTTTCACACCTTTGAAAAAACATGCATTATTTATGAAGGATGCAAAATAGGTCATTTTTGGCCATTTCAGGCAAAAAGCATGGACTATAGCTATGGTTTTGACCGAATTTTGACCATTTTCACACATTTTGAAAAACATGCATTATTTATGAAGGATGCAAAATAGGTCATTTTTGGACTACTACCCATGGGGTGCAGCTATTTTGTACTACTGAAATGTCCTGTAATTTTGGATTATGAAAAGGTCCTTTCAATGAATGTGTTATTATTATTATCCTACGGAGTCCACATCCAGGGAAGGGACCCATCTCGTAAACCAAATGGGTTCTCTAAGTTTCTTTTTATCTATTTTATTTTATTCTTTGGGTGAACGATTTTCGAATTGAGCTTTTCGATTATGAAAAGGGTCATTTCAATGGATATGAAAAAGTCATACGAATGAGTACTATTATTATTATTATTATTATTATTATTGTTATTGTTATTATTATTATTATTATTATTATTGTTATTATTATTATTATTATTATTATTATTATTATTGTACCAGAACCTTTCTCCTGAACGAAAAAAAAAGAAACAAAAACAAAAACAAAACAAGACAAAAAAAAAAAAAAAAAAAAAGAGGAAAAAAGCACGGCAGTGAAATTGTATCTGTTTTTTATTCTCTTTGAATGATTATATCTTTTATCATTATTTTCTTATGTTGTGTTTTTTTTTTTGTTTGCCATAAATATACTTAATTATATAGATAATGAGATGCAGGAACACTTGATTGCATAGGATGGATTAGATTGGTCGAAATTGTGAATTAAAAAACCAATCAATGCCAAACAGACTTCTGATGTTGTTTCGTAAAGTCGCGGCATGAGAGCATCGTGTTTTTAAAACTGGTATTGGTAGCATAATAAAACGTTGGAGTGGAAGTCTCCAGTGCTAACGTTCGTGCTTTTTGTATAGAAAACTTGCATTATGGCGTTATTTACTCCATCTACCAGAATCCCTTTCTTTTGGTCAGTTAATCAGCACCAATATTTTTTTCATGGGAAATACGAATTTGATTTGAATAAGAATAGACTTGAAATTCGAGAAGCATTTTGGTAGTGGTTAGTGAAATGACACCCATCATACAAATCGG